>NW_027255279.1:0-26287 GCF_042242105.1 Pempheris klunzingeri | reverse complement strand
TACCCAATAAGATTTTTTGGTTGCTGGAAAAACTTTATTAATTTATCTTTGGTAACTGAAAATGCTTAACTGTTAATTCTTCAAAAAATATCGTTTCTTCTTATTAACGGATCATTTATTCTTCTAAAAAGATCGTTTCTTCTTATTAAAGGATCATTTATTCTTCTAACAAGATCGTTTCTTCTTATTAGCGAATCATTTATTCTTCTAAAAAGATCGTTTCTTCTTATTAACGAATCATTTATTTTCACCCTTGATATAATTTAAGAAAAAGACTACACTATTTAAGGAATGATATGTATTTGGGCAAATGCTGTATTTCACAGGAAGATGTGTCACATAAGTCAACATATGCATGGTGAAAATGTTACATTGTCTGTTGCGCCGATAAAAATTTCTTCCATCCAGCATTTACTCAATTTTTTTAAATAATACCTACAAGATTTTTGCATTTACGGATCAAAAATATCCTCACAGCGAGTGAGGTCACGTCCGCTTTTTGCAAATATCATGGTAATGTTGTTGCCTCTACTATTTGTAGGAACTATGATTGGAAGTGGTTCCCCAAAATGACCTTACACGAATTCTTATAGCATGTGAAGGGAAAAAAGGACTCTCGTCCACTGAAATAAGGTTCGAATAAAAAAGTTCTGTATAAAATTCAGCGTATCTTTTCCCCACAAACTTCAGTCATTAGAGTTTTTAGCCGAGGGTTCTCATCATTTTGAATGGTATCGAAATTTATGTTAACCATCTCAAAGAAGTTGTCAAAGTTATATTCAACAATAACTTTTCTATAGTTGCAGAAGGAGTTTTTCTGCGGTCATCATTAATTCCAACAACTTCCTTTTAATTTTATCGTTAAAAATGACTCTGTGGAGTTCACATCTCGGCATGTTTACGTAGGAATTCATTTTTTTAGTATCTTTAAATTATATCGTTAAAGGTTGGCTTATTTGAAATTATTATTGTTCAATCAACAATTTAATAAGTCCTTTTTGTTAGAATGCTTTGCGCAGCTCACTATTTTAGCTCTGATAAATATCTAATGTGTGAAATAATCCGAAATATGGTCGTTGTATGATCGGAATTTAAATGCACATCCAGGTAATACTATAGAAAGAGATTAGTCTATCTTTTTCATGTAACTAACTAAAAGTAGTTACATGAGACTCATTAATGTTTCTCTGATTAATTACATATATCATTTACTCACGAGAAAATTAGATATTGAAGTTTCAATGACTTATGATAATTATAAAATAAGGTAATAAAGAGATTATTAATTCAGACAATAATAATATATTTTCTATTCGTAAAATGAACCACATATACTTATTACATTGTAAACATATGTATGGGTTTGTTGTTAAGAGAAATATATATTAATTATATTTAGATGATTTTCAAATTTTATTTTGTTGTGCTGCTTTAATGACAAAAAAAATGGTATAATTTTTGTAGTATATCTGTAAATTTTACAAAATTGATGAATAATTACTTAAAATTGTACATTTAATATCATACTTGTAATTTTACTAAAATATTAAAAAGTTTTAATTATTGCTGTAATTAAGAAAATAACATAAACGAATTATTAATGTATTCTCTTTTCGAAACGATTATTATGAGGCATTAATGCCATGAAAAATATTTAAATGTTGACACGTTTTTTTTAAAGCTCATAAAAAAAAAAGCATTTGTCACTATTTGAAATAAAAATTATTTTTCGAGATTTTTGACTATCTATTGGTGTGTTACTATGCAATATGTCAATTTAGATCGTATATGTTGATACAGAGTGACATTTATTTCGATATGTTCTCATTATTTATCTTAATAAAAAAATATTAATATGCTGCTTTCTATAAGATTTTCTGTCATACATTTCTTTAGTTGAATAATATAACAGAAATATATTTACACCGAATAGGTAAATTAGTATCTTTAATAATGACTTATTAAGATTTCAAGTCGTATAATACAATTACTCTTGGGCACTTCTTAATATAAACACATTACATTGTAGCTCTTCATAATTATAAAATCATACTTTTTTACTCTATTATAATTTCATCTTATTAAAGAATAGGACGTTTTTGATTAGTCATCTATTTTAAAATTTAAGATTATAGAGATTATAGATCTCGTCAGTAACCTATGTTTCATCTTAACGAAGTTAAATATCATTGACTGTGTTTTTCCATTATAAGCGCATTATATAAATCATTTTTTTTGCTAAAGTCGAACTATAAACAACATTTTATTGTAATAAATAAGATTTTAGCAATTTTTTCTTTCTTAAGAATTAAGCGCAAAAATAACATAAAACAGCTTATATAATTTCAAACTTGTGATTACTTACATTTTTTTATAAAATTTTTTATTTGTAATTTAAAAATAAAGCAACACTATTTGATATCGTAAATATAATAAATTTAATTTTATTACAATTATTGCTTTTAATAAGTATTAGTTGTAAGTGGCTACATGCATGGAAAGTCTTAATTAACATGCGCACACATCGATTTTATCTTAAATATTACCTGCCGAAAATAGATATATTTTTTGTAGGCATTCCGTGTATTGTCCCATAAATTTCATGGTAATCGTCCTGGTAAATTGAAACAATATAAACGTAAACGAAAGATTCTTAAAAATAAAGTAAGACTAACTATTTTAAAATGATATTAAAAAAATTTGTAGGCAGATGAAATTAGTACCATTGGTGCCAATAACATTGACAATACTATGAAAATGTTGGATGTTATGAGTGAGAAACAAAAATCGCTAAGAACGCCTTATCTGATATTGAGCGGATCTGCTAAAGGGAATATGGTGAGTGGGTAATATAAAAATATATAAAATAATGACTTTTTACAACATTCTTAATATTTATGTATATTTATAGGTCAAATAAATTATCAAAAAAATAATTTCCAGACCATGTCTCATAATATTTTGTAAAATTTAAATCTTTATCCATTATACATACAATGATTATTGACATTTTAATTGTTATAAGAATATATGTTTTGGTGTTAAATTGTTATTTTGGTCTTCTTGTTGATCATTATTCTGACTATTATTTGTGTTTAAAGTAGAATCATCGTTGGGATATTTATATTTATAATTTTTTGTGGGATACAACTAAAGGAAAAAATTAAATCTACATGCAGATAAATTTTTTTTAGGTAATATACAGTTAATATTTGCCAAGGAATATATCCCTTTCTTGCGTATTTGTCAGTAGCTTTCCATTTTTTCGCCAAAACCATATCATTACGTTTAATAATAGTGATAGCGCTCATTTCTTTTAATGGTAGATCATCAGGTAAATCACCAGGCCAATCGCATATTGGGTAGACAATGCCATTATTTATAACACCAAGATTTTTGTTATATTCTATAGTTATAATATATTATAGTATAAGAATTTTATATTTTTTCATAATTAGAGAGCAAATTATAAATTGGGTATAGATTTTATTATAAAATTATTGAGCCTTTCGTAAGTATACTCATCGATCAAAAATTATATATAATTTAAAATGAAAAAATTTAGTTATATAGATGCATTCTATTTATATATATTTTTATAAAATAAATTAATAGTTATAATAAAAAGGATTTTAGTGGGAATAATTCAGTAACTGTGATTTATAATAATGGAGTTTTTAATAAGAATAACTGAATAGTTCGTTTGAACTTGTAATAATAGGGGTTGTGTCTAGAAAAAATGATTAATTGTCACTTATATCAATAATAAATTAAAAATTATTATTGAAGATAATAGAGGTAGTGCTTGGAAAAGGTTATATTTGTCACTTATCGTGAGAATTTTTACGTAAATTAATTATTTTCATTCATAATGCTGGTTGTGATGGGAACAAATTATTATCTTTCACTTCTACAATAGGAATCGTGATAAAGACAATTGAATAATTGTCTTTCATAATAATATACATTTTTATAATAATAAATTAGTAACTGCCATTTCAAATAATATTCATATAAAGTATAATAAATTAGTAACTGCCATTTCAAATAATATTCATATAAAGTATAATAAATTAGTAACTGCCATTTCAAATAATATGCATTTTGAGTTTAGTGATTAAATAATTGTCATTTAAAATAACAGTGGTTCTGATGGGAGCAGATTAATAATTCCAATTTATAATTATAGAATTAATAATTGCAATTTATAATTATAGAATTAATAATTTTAATAATTCCAATCTATAATTATAGAATTAATAATTCCAATTTATAATTATAGAATTAATAATTCTAATTTATAATTATAGAATTAATAATTCTAATTTATAATTATAGAATTAATAATTCCAATTTATAATTATAGAATTAATAATTCTAATTAATAATTATAGAATTAATAATTCTAATTTATAATTATTTAATTATAGAATTAATAATTCTAATTTATAATTATTAGGATTATAGAGATAATAACTCATTGTCATTTATAAAAATAGAGTTTGTTATGAGAACAAATTATTCTTTGCAACGTATAGCAACGGGAATTGAAATGAGGATGATTCATTAGTTGTCAGTTACGATAATTATTGGGATTATAATAGGAATAAATGAATTACTTTTTATTCATAATCTTGTCTTCCGCACTGTCCTGGCAATATGGATTACTTTAGATGATAATGATAATCTCATTTTATACTATTAAATAGCACAAGAGCTGCAAATTTAATAGTTATATCGCCGTTAATGTTGCGTTTGTCGGTGTTTTTAAAAGGCGAATAAGCATGCGTCTTATTTAATAACGATACGCCGAAGAGGCACGGAAAGTAATTTTAAAAACAAAAATTACCTGCTTTTAGACTTTTTGTAATTGCTGCGAAATTCTAGGTTACTTTTCAAAGTGAATTTGGGGAATAAAAAAATTTTTAAAACATAATTTTCATCCATAATTTGTTATGTATGGTGGGAGATCATTATACGATCGAATGTACTCATGTCATTACGTCTAGAGTAAATTTATGAAGTGCCATGCGCATTACAATAATTATTTTCGTACTGTTTGATGATATCCTCATATCACCATCATATGGACGCTTTAGATGCACTGATACTTTATAGTAACCTTAATAGATACAGAACGTGAAAAAATTCTGATAAGGCATCTATATTTCTTTAATTTTTTTATAAATTTTTTTATAAATTTATTAAATTTTTTATTAATTTATCAAATTTTTTTATAAATTTTTTATCAAATTTTTTATCAAATTTTTTATATTGGTATTTTTGTTGTTACTTTTAGAGCAAGAAATCAAAATATAATTATAATTAGGTGGTTGTTATTTCTTTTTTATTGAATAACAAAAATAAGAAGTATAAACTCAGGTACGAATCTAGAATATCTATCTAACAACTGTTGTTTTAAGGTCTCAATAGTTTAATTTCGTTGCGTACTAACTACAACATACACGTAATAAAACTAAAAATTACAATCTAAAGATTTAGTTTATATGGAATTAATGACGAGATTAAACTTTAGTCTAATTTTAAGGGTAACACATTATATTATTCAATGTAAGCGTAACTAAAAGAGTTTTGAAAAATTTATAAACTAATTGATTATTGTTCTAAAAAAATGACATTAAATTAATCATATTTAACGAGAATTTATCACATAGCACCATAAATACAAAAGACAGGGAAATTTAAATTTAATCATAATTGAAAATGCATCAACTATTCCCCTTTAGTCGTAAAATAAATTGAAGGATGTAATACTTTTATAATAAAATAGAATTTACCTTCAAAAGTATCAATACAATCAATTGCATTTGACAGATATTCGTTGATTATCATGCAAGGAAATCCATCAAAATAATCTGAAAATATATAAGGAGATGCACCATAAGATAACAATAGTTGGATAGCTTTCAAATCATTATTATAAGCAGCAATATGTAGTGGTGTACGACCACGAATATCTTGAGCATTTATATCAAGTCCTTTGTCAATAAAAAATTCGATAACACCAATATTTTTTTGATTCAACAGCAAAATGAAGTGGTGTTTTACCACGAACTGTTTTTTTTTCTATAATCTTCCATCTAATGTACATATAAATTTTATTAAGAGATATGTATGAGTAAATGCTGATAAATGCTATAGTTTAAGTGTATATTTGACTCATGTATTTAATTCTTATATAAATTCTGTCAAATACTTAATTATACTAACAATTATTTGCAAAAACTTAAAATTATTTAAAATAATTATTTTGATATAATAATTATTTAAAATAATTATTTTGATATTGAGGAGACTCATTTTTTACTAAAATTTATAGCAACTACTGTAGAAAGTCTAACATTACTTATGATGTGTATATATAAAAAAATCATAGATTAAATTTGTTGAAAAATCGTCTGAGATTTTCGTTAAATATCGGCCGTTATGTAGTCCGATGATATTTACCACTGAAAATATTAATGATTTATTGTAAGAAGACTTTTTCTTAAAAAAAAAGAAAATCTTATATCATCGTTACAAACATTAATGTTTTTCTAACAAAGCTAAGACTTTGCGACAAATGCAACGAAATAAATGCAGTAAAAATCTGCGGACATTATTGATAAATATCATTTTATATGTTTGTTGTGCAGAAAAAAAAGTATCATTCAGGAAATGGATCCTTTGTGAAGTTTCAAAATAGCTCAGTGAAAGATTTTTGCACAGATGTATTTTGACATCTTTGGTATCCTTACTTCACACGAGCAAATGTCGAAACAACGCTAAATTTTTTTCTTTCAGTACACTTGTTGAAATTTCATCAGGAAAGTGTATTTTTATTACTTTATTTTATAATAGGAGAAAATCTGGTGATCAGGCATAATAAAAATATTTATGAGTCTTAAATATGCAAAAGAAAATACAACTGAATCAGAGTTGTTAATAAAAATATTAGGATTTTTGGCAGAATGGATTTTAATGGAAAAATATTTTATTTAATAAGTAGGATACGCAATCAAACAAACCCGTGAAAGCATAATAACTGAGAATATTAATAATGTCCCTTAAGTTATCTAAATTAATTCCATAAATTTCTCAATAATTACATCGAACTTAAAACTCAGCAAGTCGTTAATACAAATCGTATTCAAGCAATTTAGGAACTGTGAAAAGAAATTATCGCCATATCACAAATAAAAACTCCGCATTGGTCGCGCCATACCTTGCTGAATATCAATTAAGAAAATTTCCAAAAAAACACATTTTCTACTTACTACTTATATTAAAGCTATTACACAATCATATTTAAATCAAAATGTTTTTTCGTACTAAATTTTGTGTTTTGCGAAAAAATCGCGAGCATACCCGATGTTAAAAAAAATTGTAAATTAACCGAGATTATGTATTAATAAGTTTTTTTTAATACATTAGAGAAGTATATTTAGTTGATGACAAAAGTGGAGTAATAGACTTTTCGTAATTTACCGTATGTAGTTTTCAGCCGAAATCGCGAGTTAAAATTTCAAGTGTAATACTTAAATGTTGGGTGGCATTTTCTTAAACAAAATGTTACAGAGTTGTGATTTTATATAAATTATTTTTAAAATAATATCAAATTAATTACAATATTTGTATAACAATTTTTAATCTTTTTTGTAGGATTCTGAGCAATGTAGACAACAATTGGAATTTGTTTAATTTTGAATTATTAAATAGTTTAGCACTTGAGTGAAATGAATAATATTATATCTTATTAAAAATAAAGTAAAGCTTAACTATTAAAAATTACTGAATCAATTTTGATCATCCTCCTCATAAGATAGGGAGGTTGTACCAATTATAACACTGTTAAATTAATCAGCTGATTGCCAATATATAAAATTATCATACAAAAACATTATAACCTCTAAACTTGTCTTTTTAAAAAAACATCTTTTAAAAAAAATATCTTTTTAAAAAAAGATTGTATTTTTAAAAGTTTTATCGCCTGACTTTTGTTGAGTTCGGAACAAATTGACCTTTAGAGTTGAATTAATTGAATAAGATATAAAATATAGAGTATCTTTTAGATAACCATAATAGTTCTAGGAAATATGTTAAAAATTACATACATGAGCTTGTTAAAATTGCTGACTCAAAAAATAAATTTATCGGGAACCATTCTATCTATTTATTACTAATATTGTTTATGCAAATACTATTTTTCCCCAATAATTTATCAGATTAATACTAAATTTATTAAATTTTTTGTCTTTAGATGATCTATTAAATATTGAAAATATTTTATAGACTAATTTCTTATTTATCTACTCGCTATAATAACAACTTAGTATCAATATATTTGCCAATTACGCTTCAAGACTGATATAAAGTAATGAAAAAAAGCATATTACATATATATATATATATATATACTACATATATATTTGAACTTACTAAGTACGTATCAATAAATAAAAATTAGTTTAAAAATAAGCTTAATTTATAAATCTTTCTTATCTCTTAATCTGAATCTGTGAGAAGTAGAAGCTTATGAACAATAATGTAATTCTAAAAAGGATTACTATTGTGTTTAGACATAAGCATTCATTACAGTAAACGATAGTCCGTCTTATTTGTGAAAAAATGCATCATAATAATTATGTGAGCTCCACATTGAATTTAAAAAGCGATCAGATAGCTCATCGGCTCCAAAATTTCTGGGTGCATTTTAAAGTCCTGATGTTAAATCACACACTTTCCCTATAATTCGTATTCTGAAATTCGATGTTTTTATTAACGATATAGCAGTCAGATACTTATAATATAAACTATAGATTATGTAAATAATAGGAATAAAGCCCTGTCAGACGATAAAATCAGATATTAGATATTAATTCTTTAGGATAAAAAAAAATTAATTATCTTCTTTCATCTAAGGTGAATTTCTAAGAGCCAGCGTCCGAGAAATACATTGGACTGAATTACGATTAGTAAGTCTGATGTGGGGCTATTAATGTTCATTGGAAAAAATCCAGCAAACTTAAATTTTAAAGCTCAGCACGCTGCGCTAGATGCTAATTTTTTTTCATAGAAAAGCAAATTTATTATGAGATTATTATTATATATTGAATTTATAATGCTTAAATATTAATCTTTTTATGTTCCGAAATGATAATTTATAATGATTAACGTGTATAAGCATAGCAATTTTAAAGTCTGTCCGATAATTCTATGGCTGCAAATGAAACTATGGAATGTTTTAGTTAACCTATTACTTTCATTAAAAACTTACATTTGCTAATAAGTAATATTACCTATTTTGTCATTTATGAAAGTATTTAAAATGACAAATCATTACTGTAGTATAGATTGTACCCCAAACAAAATTTATTACAAAGAATTTATGCACTTAATCCGGAAATTATAAAGCATAATTATATATAAGAATATCTCATTTTTTGCTGAAATCTAAAATTTTACTCGAAATAAGAAACAAAAAATGTGTTAGAATGTCCACGCCATTAGCTATATATTTATAGCTAATTATAAATTTTGTATAAAGTTATTCTAGCTAATTTAAACTAAGAATTTTGTTGTTCAAAAAGTTATAAAGAGGATATAGAATAACACAAGTTTATGATCAAATATCCATTTATGCTAAAAAATAATTAATAATTTGTTCTCAAATATAAACTTTGGCGGGAAATTTTTAAATTAGGGTGTAGTTTGAATACTCTAAAAAATTTTTCCCATAGGGATCACCAAATGAGTCTAATATTCAAAATTACAAATTGACTCTATATTTCTAGTTACATAGTACAATAATTTACAATGTAGTTTACTAAATTAAAAATCTACAGTTTTACATTGATATTTAAATTATGTTGATTTTTAATATTAACAATCGATATCGTGGGAATAATCAGCATCTACATATATTTTATTATATATGGCATACAAGAGGTATTAATTTGCTTATAGCTTCTAGATCTCCATTAGAAATGGCATCTAAATATTGTACATCAACAGCAAATGACAATTTTTTGTTTGATTTTTCTGAAGATTTTTTCAATATAGATTTTAGATTATTATTGTTATTTGATTCCTCCTATACATCATAAAAGTTTTGTCAAATTGGCATATATTAGATTAGTATTATATATAAAAATAATATTACTATTCTGATAAATGGACTATTTATAGAAGAATATGAATCAGTATTATTATCTATTAAAAAATTTATTTTTTGATGTAAACAATTAAAATTACTATTTTCAGTGGGTTGTATATCAGCCATTACTATTGGTACTGATAGAGAATTATCTTGAGATTTCATGTTGGATAAGATGATATCTTGAATATCATCACCCTTATTTATAGCACTAAGGGTTGTAGTCGATAAATTTTCAGATAGTTTTCTATTTATTAATCTCAATAATGATGGATTGTATATTCTTGGTGATAAATTATTGGTAGAAGTCAAGGAGTTTCTTCTAATTTTATTCCCATAAATCTAATTCATATTTTGTATTAAATTTGTATTTAAGTTTATTATTTGATTGTATTGTAGGAGTTGATAGACTGTTATCAGAAATAGTTTTCATTAAAAGTAGTAATATTTTTTGGATTTGAAGATTCTTTGTTATATTCTATTAAAGCTAGACTATTGTCAATACATTCCAAGGGGTTGACTGTTTTAGTTGTATTTGGTGGAGCACTTAAATATTCATCAATATTTATATTTGGGAACAATTTTTTTTAATGTATCTATCAATAAAAATGTTTATTATATATATTATAATTTTTTGAGTTATATATAATACTTTTGTGGCACATCGAAATAGAGTTATCTATATTTTTGAGTTTGTTATCATCCTTTTCACAGTTTTTTAGTATATCTGCGTTATTAATATTTGAAAAAGTATTAACACCGTTTGATATATTACTTAGTATATCGCTGTTGTTATACTAAAATTATTAGTATAAAAATCAATTTCATCCATATATGAAGATATGATGATATGATGATGATATGATATGATGATATGATGATGATATGATGATGATGATGAATTTAGGGTGTTGTTGACTCACTCATAAATTTTTCTAAAATATTCTTTATACTACGTTTAGTTTTTTTAATTAAGTGATTAAGGAGCTTATAAAAACGATTTTCAAAAAGACAAATTTTATTTTAGAGGCTTGAAAGTATACAAAATATCACTAATCAAGTAAATCGCTATACTATGAGGAAATAACTTAGGAATATATTTAAAAAATTTAGAAGCGTATAAATAGCACTTATGATATTATACTTATTTATGATACAAAAATAGATAATCATCACCCATGATATTTTTATATAGATTATAATAATTTAGCAATTATTAGGTAGAATAACTTGCTTTACAAAGTTACAATAAGCGGTTCTTTATGACTTTGACCTCCCACACTATTGCGGAATAACAAGTCAATATTTGTGACATATTGATTTAATAATTTATATCAAAATAACTGCTTTACAAATTCCTAGAAATTTTTAAAATAAAAAGTGTCAAAAGTAAGAAATTATTAACAACTAAAGTAATTCAAAGACTTTTTTTAAGCCCATAACTTTAAAAAAAATAGATTTTATATTTGAAATATAAAAATAAGCGTGTAGTTAAGTTATTTTTATACTAATTCTTAAAAATAAATTTTAAAAAAATATAAAAATTTTTATCAAATAATATAGTTTTTAAGTAAAATAAATACTCTTTATTCTATAATATCTACTCATAAAATCGTTTTAGAGAGCTTTGTTATATATTAAAAGAATATTTAAATATTAGGAAAAAGTGTTTTAATTAATTTTTGATTTTTGTAATTTATATATCTTTTAAAAGTCATGAATCGTTAATTCACTCTCAAAAGCATTATCAAACTAAAAAATATTCGTAATAAATACTTATTTGAGGACTTAAAATCAACTAAATATGCACATTTTGGCTCACTACTAATTGATCATTTCATTAGGTGTTTCTCATAAAAATACTTGTTCACTATGTATAAGTAATCTATTGAAAATTAATTAAAAAGTGTTCTTCCTCGTTTATTAGTTACTGAACTAAATATCTCCTTTTAGCTACATAATTATATTACATAGCAAAAATAATTAAAAAAACCTTCTTAAGCGACAATTTTATTCTATTTGAAGCTCTTTAGCATCAAACAAAGATGCTAAAGAATGTGTATACAAGTGGATCTGTGCGTGAACGGCATATACAACAACAAGGTCTGTTTAAGTTTGCATGCCAAATTTTTACTTTTCCATCGCATCATGTCACTAATCATGAAGCATTAAGCTTATCAGTAGAATAGAATAACTATTATTAAATAAGTAGTAAAGAAGTGGCTAATTAATAGTACAAACTCAATAGAATTAAGTTCCTGTCTAATTGTCTTACAACATGACTAAAAAATTTATGTTCTATCTTAGGAAATATTTCTAATTCTACTGGTTAGAAATGCCCAATCAAAGCTGCAAAATAAAACATTCAGTAAAGTGTGGGAGTTATTTAGAGTTAATAAAAATTTTGAGCTCTTATTTCTAAAAATAAACTACGATATATGAATTTTTGGACAACAACAACGTATTACGAAGTAATGTTATTACCAAGATAACTAAATTTCGAACTTTTGTCAAAAAAGTTTACAAAACAGATGCTAACTATGTTGCAGTCGCCAACATTAGACAGAGTATAGACTTTAAGTTGCATCCACAAATTCAAAACTACCCATTCCGATTCAATATGTTTAATACACTAGCAACTTTATTACTTTTCTTATAATTTTATTAGCATTAAAAATAAAACTTATTACAGAAATATATCATCTGCTTCAAAGCATTACTACTACTATAGTAATTAATTTAGAAATGACCTCTAAGTACGACTTTCTATTTTTCAACTTAAAATATTTTCTTAAGAGTAAATTCAAGATGTTGGGATAGACCTGGCATGTTATCAAAGTTATCTCTCTAAGATTTATATATGTAACGAAGAAATAACATGTCTATGAATTAAGTAAATTTATAGAATGATTTGGAAATTTCTACTATAAGATTCTCCAAATGCTTATAAAAATTAAGATCAACTATTAAACAACCAGCATTGTTTAGTATATTTCATTTACAAACTATAAAGTTTAAAACTATGTAGAACAATGTATAAATAAATTTGTTAAATATGCCCGCTCTAACGCTTTTCGGGTAAAATTTAGAATCATAATTGAAATATATTAAATATCAAGATTCTTATTTCAAGATGACCTTGTTAAGTTTTTTGTTTATATCGCTTTTTTTAATTTTAAATCAAGAATATGTTACAATTAGCGCAATAATATCTAACATTTGTTTAATAAAAAACCTTGAATAAAATAGGTATGTAATATGTTTGCGCTTGCGCTATAAGTACTTAAATTGAATGAATCGGACTACTTTAGTGATGGGTTCAGCTTTTCCGGAAGCGAATTATCGATTAAAGTGATGGGGAGATAGACATTGAAGTAAATGATGATTTTTTAAGAAGTAAAAATTGAATTACATCAAAACCAACTAAAACTTGCGTCGAAAATATAAATTCAGCACCTGATGCCACTTCTTAATTAAAAATCAAATTTTTATATGATTACTTTTTGTTATTATTTACAACTGATATTTGAAACAAAATTATAGCGTATACAAATATGTTTTTGGAATCACTTGTTTAAGGATGAGTGGCATGACATATACGATATTGAGTTTAATAGAGGGTATTTAGTTTAGGTCTTCTTGTGCTAGTGGCTACTCGCAAGGGTAGACAACAACCTCTATCCGATTTTTTTAGTGTTAGTGAAGATGATGAAATCTACAGGAAATTGTCGTTATTAAAAAATTACAATGGATCTTCATTTTGGTGATTTAAGAACTAAATATAACGCAGGAACAAAGATGAATTTTCCCTTATATGAGTTTATATGATACATGAGATATAGGATCAATAGGTTTACATTTCTTTAAATATTTTTCATCCAAATTAGGATATAGCGATAGGTATAGATAAACGAGTGTTATCATTTTGAGAGAGATGGGGATGTTATTTTTAAATGAATATATGCCAATGAAGCCTGCAGATAATGCGATAAAGTTTTTTAAATATAGTTGATCCTATTGCCAACTATGTTTTAAATATGATATATCTTGGTAAAAATAATTTCTGATCGTTAAGACAATTTAGTGCCAGTGATAGCCAATTTAATTCACTACCAACTCATATCGTTCCACAACAACTTTTTCGCACATTTACTGGCCAGATGTTAATGAAAAAAAAAATTTTAGGAACGTTACGTAAATATAAAAACGAAATACTTACATGACTTCAAAAAAGATAATTGTACAGTTGTACCTCAATCTTTTAAAAAAATTACATGATATCCTCATAAATGCGTAAAAAAGCTCATCCTATTATTGACTGGCACTAATAATAACACTTACAAATGAATCGTCAAAGTTCAAGCTGCAAGTAATAATGTACCACAACAAAAGATGGGTGGTTAACGTCGATAGAACGTTGGCATTATTTTATACGCACAGATTTACTACACAGCGGCATCTGACTGTGTTTCAAAATATGATTAAACTATCTCTAATTAATGCGCTCTCATTATTTAAAGATATATTTCAAAATGATAAAAAATTAGGAAGATCCTTCTTAAAATCACTGTCGCATAAACTTTACAACCCACTTTTATTTAGATCTTAAATCAACGAAGACAATTAAAATTGAGATCAAAGAAATGTGTAATTTCAAATAAAATATCAAAATTAAATGAAAAGTTGCCACGCTGCTATTTTTGTAAAAGAAACAAAGATAAGAAGACATTGAAACAATGTCAAATTTGTTTTAAGTTGTACCGTCTGAATCGCGCTTCCAAAATTTTTTATAAGTGTGAATAAAAAAATATTTATTATTTATTTATATTTTTATGTTATAGAATGAAGATATTTTATCTAAAGCGATTTCTTCTTGCACGACTATGACCGATGAATTAGGATATGTAACAAAAATGTGCATAAATAGGATTACTGAATAAATTATCTTTATAATTTTTTTCACGTGTTAAAATTTAGTACTACTTTTCAAAAATTCCTTATTTATTTACATCTGTTCATTTTATAAAAAAGTAAATTTTACCCCACTTGAGTTAGTGGGGTTTCTGATCTTTAGAGGTTTAATATTAGATCCGTTGAAAAATTAAATTATTATAATGAATTTTAACTTTTATAATTAAGAACGTTAAAAATAATTGTTTTTAGTCCAAATGAAAAAATACACCTCTTAACATACACTTTAATTTTGAATATTACCTTGGATCTATTGAGTTTTTAACTAATTCATTATTATCAAATTAAGTTAATAATGTAATTTCTAAACATTGTAATTAATTTTTACAGCTCTTGTGAAAATTTTGATTATAATATATAGCTTCAGAACTGACGATTCCTCTAAGAAAGATTATCTCGATATTCCCTATGGAGTAGTATATTATCACAATTAATTTAAATATAATTAATTATTCACTAACTATTTAAAAATTCCCATAATACTTAAAGTTTTTCCTATATTTATCTACTAAAGTATTAAGCATATTTTTTAAACTTAAATCATATAAGACGTATACATCGTGGGATATACTCTTCTATTAAGAACTTACCGAATTACCTAAATCCAATTTTAATGCTTCATAGAATTTTCCATACATGCCTATTCAAAAATATATCCTTTGTAGTAACAAAGGATCAAATTACACGAAATACAATAAATATGACTTTTACTGATAAGCGTACTTAATGGAGTGTAGCTTTAGGTTTGATAAGTCGTATGTTACATAGCAGATTTTACTAGAAAAAGTCGAAATTTAATTTGAAAAATATACCAATTAATTATTATACTTCATACAATATACTAATTAATTATTATACTTCATACAATATACTAATTAATTATATTTTATACAATATACCAATTAATTATTATATTTCATACAATACACCAATTAATTATTATATTTCATACAATATCCCAATTAATTATTATATTTCATACAATATACTAATAAATTATTATATTTAATATAATATACCAATAAATTATTATATTTAATTAATTATTAGATTTCATCACATATACAAATTAATTATTATATTTCATCAAATATACCAAAATTTCTACTCCAATTTTAAAAAATCATTCTCAAGCATTTTATTTAATTCATAGGAAAATTTATATTTTTAAGAACTAATAAAAAAATTATCAACACCCAGTAGTTTCACAAAAATCTAAGATTTTAGTGCTAATTATTCTAAAAGATCGTATAATATTTTTTTTAAAACACTGAAGCTCGGGAATTTAACACTACGTCTTTAAAACGATAAATAACATAATAACGATCAATGTTTCAATTCACATTAGCCAATGTATAAATTTCAAAAGTAGACTTAATTATCATAATGAATTTTAAAATATAATAGTTATATATTGATTTATAAAAAAAAGTAATGAACAGCACAAAAATAATTTTTGGTGGTTTTAAAATGTTAATAATTATTCTACTCAAAAATTGAAAATTAATTTTAAGAATAATTTATAATAATCAAACTATATGATTTAATAATATAGAAGATATAATTATTAATTCTAAATAAATAGAATATCTTTTTAATTCATCAACATTAGATTTAATAATTACATTATATATTTAAAAATGATTGAAATAAATTAATATTTTAAAGAAAATCACTATTCTGAAAAAAGTTGAAAAATAATTAATAGGTTAATATAGTCAAAAAATTATACAACCCTATTGTTTAGTTTACTATTAGGGCAATAACTAAAATTTATAATTTTTAGAATTCTACTATATATTAGATAAAAAATAATTTACAATTAATTATATAAATTTATTTTTAATTCAACAATCAATCACCCTATACTTTAGAGATGTGATATAAAATACGTTTGTGAATTTTAATACCTCAGATTTGTTACAAGTCTGTAATAATCTTTTATCAAGTATATCATCATTATATATTGAATATTCGTTTACTAATTTTGATGGACAATGTTGATTTGCTGTTTCCAATGATATCAAATTTTGATTTACTTCATCTTGTTCATTTAATGATGATACACTACTTATTCTATCATTATTTGCCATTTTATTATGTTTATTTAATGCTGTAGCCAATAATTTTAAATGTCTTAATTTTTCACGTACATTTTGAGCTCTTTCAATTTTTATTTTCTTGGTATATTCCGATTCATTCATTTCAGTCAAACTAACAATATAATATAAAATTTTATTTCATTGTATACAATAGTTACATTTATTATTTTATATTATTAATATTATAATGTTTCTAATAGAAAATAAGTTCAAATCCGAAAATCACTCTCCCATATGATATAATTGTTGGTCGCTATTGAAACCAGTGTATGATAGCTGTCTAAAAGCGGTCGTTTCATTGTATTTTGTCCCTTGAGAATATTGTCGACTCTAACTTATACGTGTTACTGTTTTTTTATCCTCATATTAGTAGAAAAAATCGACCATTTTTTTATATAGATAATAATATTTATATATTATTCTCGAATTATTATAATTTTATTAATTAATTATCATGGATGAGTAAATTTTGTAAAAAATATGATAATAAAAAATTAATTATTTTTTTATAATGAATACTCATATTTAATATAAGTATTTCTTTCATCTATTTGTACACTATTTTTATAAACTGTCTATTTTTAAGTGCTAATGGAAAATATTATCATTATTTAATATATTCGATTAATATTTTTGTAATTATTTATTACTCACATATTCATGTATAATTTGATATATTTTTTATTTAACATAAATATTTGTAAATTAAATTTTATATATTTAAAGATATTTGATTGTTAAATAAAACTACGTTTCTTAGCAACTCGCATAAATTAATACCTTCTTTTATTAGGAATTTATATTAAATTAATTTAATATAATTTCTATTGTTTTTATATTATGTATAACAATGTGCAGTCAAGGAGACGCGCATATCTCCTAATCTTATATTTATTGTTTGGTAAATTGGCGGATATTTTAATTTTTGAACTTTAGACGCATCTATTCGAAAATTATAGCATAAAAGTAAACTATCTATAGATATAAAACATATAGTTTTCAATCAGTATTCTTTTTGTTTTTTTTTGCTTCAATTATATTTAATGCTTGTTATTAGTTTATTAGGAAGCGATTCCTCAATTAGCTCAGTTATAATTTGAATTAACAATTTTTTAATTAGATTTACTAGCTGAATTAATAATAAAATTTATTTATACTTTTTCAGAAATTATGTGATTATATATATTTATTTGTGAATTATGCAAATGATAGGTAATGACAAACATCAGCTAGAGAGCCTGCGATTACAACCGACTTTAAGAATATAAATTTGTTCGTTATTTCTGTAAGTGAATTAAACATTACTATTTTAATGCAATATATTTGAGTAATTTTTTACAGAGTGAAACTTTTTTAGAATTTTGAGTACACTCTAAATGCAGTATAGTAATTCATAAGCCTTGAAAGCTATAGGCTTAATCTAATCATTTAATGGATAATTTTACAATAATTTTTTATAGATATTTTTACACTATTTCCCTTGTTTATTTAATGATATTATCTTAAATAACTTTTATTTGAGTATCATAACTTATTTCATGTTAGTTTATCTAGTGTTTGTGAATTTAAATATTAATGCGTTACTACATTAAGGACCTTCAGTATCAAATTTTTTCAACACGTGTGCTAGATGTTTATATTAAGCTAAAGCTAAATAGATTTTTATCTATCTTTTTAAACTTTAGCTTTTTCTTTTATTCTAATACACTACATACTCTGTTATTCTACATTATTAGGAAAATCTTATTTTGTATTAATCCTGTAATCAATTTAGCATCGTATTTATTAATTTTTATCAAAATAAATGTCAGTAAATTCAAGCCCGCACTTTTTTTTTGTCATAATTATTTTTCTTACTTGAATCATTCAATGCCTATTTATCATTCAGCAGTAGTGCCAAACAATAGGTCAAGGATTATAGAGACAAAAATGCGCAGCTTTTTAATTGGCTGGAATTAGTTTTTTATTTTTTTTCATATAAATAATAAATATGGCGCTTTAAATGGTTATTTTAGAGAGTGTTTTCGAACTTTTTCATCTTTTTTTAAATATTTTTAATAAAAATAGAGACGAAATTTATATGTATACTTTCTCCCCCATAAAACTAATTTTATTGACAAGTGGAACATTTTAGAGAATGCCATACTAATATTATTATACTTTATTTAAATATTCTAGTCTTGGAGTACAAAATGACTTATTTTTCAAGCGTAAGAATACTTTTATTTGGATAGAAGGACCACAATGAGCTAGCATTAAAATGTCAGGTAACTTTGTTTTAGATACATCGTTGAAAATTAAAGTGGCAAGTATCGAACGGCCCAAAAAATAAATCACTATATTGACCAAAGCTAATAAAAATAATGTTGGAAATTGTTCCAAATAATGTTGGTTTGGCTGAAATTCCCTTTATTCTCAATACATTCTCAATACTCGGAAATTTTTGTTTCCGACTTTTAACGAAACACATGACAACAAATAAAGATTGAAACTTGACATTTTAACATTCCAAATTTTAAACTAATTCTATTTTGTTAATTATATTAGAGATAACTTTTTATTTTTATTTTTTATTTTGAACCACCGTTCGAAAAATATAGGAGATAACCGTGTCTCTTTTCTTTAGTTACACTATGGTATTTTTAGAAAGCTCCTGTTGTATCTCTAGTTTCACGCAGTAAGAATAGAAAATTTAACTACTAATAAAAAAGGATGCACACGCATCTAGTGTCACCACTTATATAGTGTGGATGATACTATTAGCGAACACCCGCACGTGGCGAAATTATCGCAACAATTAGGTTTTTGCTAATAATTCTTTCAAACATAAGGTTGTTCTACAATTAGGCCTGAGCAAATCATAGAAGTAGTAGTATGGTATATTAGTTGTGGCCGAGTCAAATTATGTTATTGTCTTTATGATTAAATAATTGTTTTTACCAATAGTAGGCAAATGGGGGTCGTAGATAACAGCTGCCCACAGATTTCAACTTGGCTCGTTTAGAATGTAAAACACTCACAAATTTGTATTTATGAGTCATTATTTCTTGTTGACATCATTTTCGTAGCCGCGCTAGCCGTCAGTATGAATATTGAACCCGGAATAGCATATTGAAGAACAATTCGTTCTATTTACGCCCGATCTCTGATGGCAGTTTGAAATATAAAAACTTTTTAACTCTCATCAATTCCTTTCGACGATCTATATGTTATAATATATATATTCTTGTATTTCTGAGTTTTCAAAAGCTCAACGTGGAATTTTCTCTATAAATTTGACTCTTGTCAATTTGCACTTCATCCTAGCTCCACCTATTTTAAGTATTTTACCTGATTTTGAGATTTTAATAGGTTCAAAATACGTTTCTCATAAAAAAAATTTTCAGTCGCGGGCCAATTTCCGGTATACCTAATCTACATTCTTTCATGAGGATACATTAGCTTTGCATTGTCTTTGCACCACAATATATAATTTTAAGGACTTGTAAAATGTAATTTGCGATTGATAAAATACCTGATAAACAACTCCCTTAAAAACGACGATTATGGCATCAACAAATTTACACATCTGGATACTGTCTTGGTCAAATCGCATAACCATTTTATATCCACAAATACAATTTAGTTTTAGTTTTTTTAGTTACGGGGTTAAACCCCTGGCGCAGCTTATTGGGCTGTGAAGTTCAAGTTGGTCAAACTTGCTTCATTAAACCTTGTAGGCACCGCAGCGGAGTTTTTCGATCATATCCCAACCACACGACATCACACACAAGCTTCGACTTATTCTTTATTATTCTGCGGTAGTGTGGGATTTTAACCCACTAAAATAAAAATCCTCCTTTTTGAGCTAATAAAACCCTTATCCATCTATTCGACGTTGGATCTATGGGAATCACCTCAACAGAGGCAGGAATTCGCTATCGTACCCTAGTGCATCAGCACTCGATTTTGCCCTTCCAGCATGTACTGTAATTTTTTTATAGAAACATGCAATTACCATAGTGTTCCTACTAACTTCGGATTAAGGGATACGATAGACCGGAAACAGTGGGTGGCACCGAGATTCGAACTCATGAAGCCTATACCACTAAGCATCTGGCCGCAATTCCACAAATACAACGCCTTTCTTCTGTCATTAGTCAAATTTTAATTTATATTCTTAACAATTCTTTTCTTACTTTGTTTAAGATGTTATATCTATAAAGTTTAGCTCTGTATATCGTAAATTAATAAATAGTGAAAACATTAGTGTAATGTTTTTTCCGACATTTTTCGCAAACGGAAAGTTACAAGTGTCGAGACAAAATAAACTTAAGCGGATAGGATTTTTGAGGTCACGATGTAATTACCAAAATATGATTCCTCATTTTAAGAATGAGGAATCATATTTTGCTTTCCAATAATACATTATGCGATTTATCAAATCTTCATCTATTAGTCATTAGGGAGGATTTTAATATTACAATTGCAGTGAATATTATTCTGTAAATCCACTTTACATTTAAAACAACAACCAATATTTTAAGGATTTTATAACAGGAACTCATACAAACATTATTGAATGTTATTGTAAGGAAAAAATTTGAAATATTGGTTGGAGATCAGACATCTACATTGTCACCCATCTGGACAAATACATTTGGCGTGAAATGTTGTTTAGTAACGACAGTGCTTGTGCTATAAATAATATTTTATATCATACTTTATTATAAAATCCATTAAAGTATACGTTAATGTGTATATTCTTGATCATTTTATCTACGATGCAAAATAAGGAATATTTTTTAAATGAGGATTACGCTATGAGCCATTATTGCTACCAGTTCCCATAATTTTTTTGTGGAATCATAACTATTAAATTTTTATTAGGCATAATTATGCACTGGTGGTGATATTTATTAGAGGATAAAAGAAATCAAAAGAGATCAAAAGATTTTCGCAACTTTTTTATCCGCTAAAATTAGTTTCGATTTTGTATCAAAAATGAGCACTTTCAATTATAAGGTGTTTAATTATTTGAAAGGAGAGTATTTTTCAAAAGTTTTTACGTTTTGTGAATATTGTTGGATAAAGATAATTACTACTAAAAAACGAGCTAAAATATACAACCGTATTCGTCATAAAAAATTGTTGACAAGTGGAACATTTTTTTAGAATTTCTTGCTAAAATTATCACACTTACTAAAATATGCTTCATTTAGAGTACAGAAAGGCTTATATTTCGATCAAGATAATAGCTTTGTTTTGATAAAATGACCATACTCAACTAGCAATAAAATTTCTGGGATTTCTGTTCGATGTATATCGTTAAGAATCAATACTGAGTCGGTGGCTAGGGTCTAATTTTAGAAAAAAATAAATCATTCTATTGACCAACGCAAAAAATAACGTCTGAATTTGCGCCAAACGACGATAAGTTTTTTGAGGGTACGATGCAACTGACAAAACAGGATTCCTCATTTTGATTAAAGAGAACAGAGAATACTCTTTCATACTACATTATATGATTTACCAAACCTCTATCTATTACTCATTAGAATAGTTTTTTGTCACTAATAATATTTTATTAAAAAATTTGTTGTATTATACATATAAATACATTCATGATTCTTTTTGTATAGTGCTAAATTAGGATTATTTTTTAATAAGGATTACGCAGAGAACCAACATCCCCACCAATACCCGTAATTATTTTTCGCATAAGCGTAATTATTTGATTTTTATTAAGCATCAACATTTGCAGTGCAGTCCCACTCAAGAATTAGTGTAGACATTTCGCAATCCATGCCGATATCTAATAATACTCCATATGCTCTAACTAAAAAAGTACACATTATTTTATTAACAAATTTTTTAACGATATAGTTTTCATAACTGCCATTCCACCAGGAGCATGTAGATTACGCCACAATAACTTCACGTAAATTACTAGCATCACATTCTTTTAAATTTTCGTTTGCAATTTTTCCAGTAACACCCCCACGTGACTAAAATGAGCTCAGTTAATTTAGTCTGTAAAGTGCCTTGAATAGTTGACCGTAGAATATTTATAGGTATAACTAATAATTTTTATCAAAGATTATATTATAGAAAAACCGCTGATCAGAATTTATAGCACTTCCTGATTTTTTAAGGTTTTCGTCACTTTGATCTTCAACTTAATTTTATTCCTTTTTTCTAATGACCTTATATCATCATATAACCCATCTTATAACCCATCTTATAACCCATCTTATAACCCATCTTATAACCCATCTTATAGCCCATCTTATAGCCCATCTTTCCCGCCTCGATCCCCCCCGCATTATAAATAGCTTTTGCGATGGGACTTATCTATTTTTACAAAATGACAAATTTTATGCTCATTTTCAATTAGATTTCTCCATCATATATCCCTGAAATACTAGTTTCAAGAAATTGCTTTTTTTAGTTGAAAGCTTCGTTGACTTCTAAAATAGTATAGTTTTAATGGCATCTTAAAAACTGAGCTTTTGGTTTTCAATTAGGTCTTACTTTCTAAGCTTAATTTTTTTATATTTTTGTGCAGGGAATCTGAATAATCAAAAATTTCTGTGTTTATTATAATCATTTATCTAATCTATTATATGCATAATAGATCATTCATTTTTAATATATTTTTAATTTATAAATATTCGATGCTACCAGCCTCTGAAAGTGCAATTGAAGGGAATAACGTCAAAGGTCATTTTGGGGGATTAAAATGTTTCGTAATCTTTTAATCCTACCATTCCTTAGTCTCACTCCACCATGATTGAGACTCCCCATATTTACTTGAAATAATTTTATTTACTATAGTGATATAATTTATATAATGTTAGTTTTATCTAGTGTCTTGTGAGTTATAAGTTTAACTAAATATACTATTGATACATTACGCACCTGCAGTGTCCAATGTTATTCTTAAATAAGACCTAGGAATTGAAACTATGCTAAGCAGAGTATACTCCTTTTGTTAAAATGTAGTCTACTGTTTGATTCTGATACACTAAAATACTTGATCGCCTTCTTTTTTTAGAAAATGCTCTACTTTTTGACAGTCATGTAATATCAGTTCTTATCCCACCCTACAATGAATGCTAAGTATCCCCAAAGTTAATTAAATTCATCATCTCAATTTGTGTATTAAGCATAGTTATTTTAAGTTGAATTAACGTAGAAATTTATAACGTGAGTTAGTACGACTAATTTGGTTAAATGCGCATGCGCGCGTGTGTTTGTATCATTGATTCTGATAATTCTCCTAAAAAAGACTATACTATTGTAGAAAAAAAAAGGAGGCTTAAAAATTATTTATAAGGACTACTGCTACGTTAGAAATAAAAAAACTGAGTCAAGTCAATTATGAAGATGTGACAATAGGTCCTGCAAAGGAAGACTAATTACTCTTTCACGTGATCAAAATGTAATTATTGAAGAGAAGGCCTTTCCATAATCGCATCATTTCGAAGCATGACATTGATAAATTGATATATAATTAAAAAACAAGAAGACTTGTTGAATCAAGTCAGTACCCTGCTAAAAAAGTTTATTCATTGTCAAATATGATTAAAAAATTAGCAAAATATCAGAAAAAGAAAATGTATCGATATTAATATTGATACAAATCTGAGTGAAAATAACCTACCAACTCATAGAAACAGAACAATTTTGCATTTTATGACTCTGATTCTTTATCAGACGACATGATAATAAATATATAATTATATAATATTTTTGACAGGTACTAATATATGTCATATAAATAAAACGGATGTATTTATTGCCGACGGTTCATTAAAAGTTGTGCCAAAAGAATTTTACCACTTATATACCATTTATGGTAAAATATTCGGACAAATATTTTGTGCTAATGAGTAGCAATAAAATATTCGGACAAATATTTTGTGCTAATGAGTAGCAATAAAATATTCGGACAAATATTTTGTGCTAATGAGTAGCAATAAAATATTCAGACAAATATTTTTGTGCTGATGAGTAGCAAGACTTGAGGAAAGCTACAATAAGTTTATTTACATTCGGTTGGAAAAAAACACAAGCTGTGCTTCCGAAAATATTTATTATTGACTTAAGAGTTTCTCGATATAATGCTTTTAAAAAAGCATCAAAGAACACTAGAAGTTTTCTCTGCCTCTTTCATTTCAGTCAATTGAACTTTTTTTGATCCAAAAACTACTTTTTTTAAAAACTATCTTGAATGTCCAGATTTTAGATTATTTGCTAAATCTTTATCATCATAAGCATTTGCGCCAATTAGAAAGTGTGATAATCATATTAGATAAGCTAAATGCTAAAGCCAAAACTTTTTGGAAATGCAAAATTACTTTAATTATCTGTATATTTTGAAAAAAAATTTATAAAATCCTCAAAGTATAAAATAAAGTAGCTTCTTGAAAAAATTCTCAAGATAGAGTTCTGAATAATGTTGATCTTACATCAAATACGAGCGAATTGTTCAACAAACATTTTTATTCTCACTCTGACCAGTCGCACTGTGGAACAATAATTGCAAAATTAAAAGAAAATCCAAGTCTTGTAGAGCAAGATGTAAATCATACCATGTGTAATCCTCAGAATGCAAAAAAAGTTGAATATTATTCAGAAAAACTGGAAAGAATTCGCGACATAATTGAAAACAATGATAAAATACTATGATCTGTTTTACTTAGAAGCTATTGCTGAGTCACATAATTGGAAATTAAATATCTTTATAATATTTTAATTTTTGTTATTTTATAAATTTGTTCAAAAATTTTCTTGAATGTATTATCTGTCTAATTTAGAAAGAATGTTCAAAGTTCGGCGACTGTTCGCCTCACGGATTAAAAATTCAACCCCTCAATTTGTGTATTAAGCATAATTATTTGAAGTTGAATTAACATAGAAATTTATAGTGTAAAGCGTAGTTATTTGATTCTTATAAAGCATAATTATTTTTTTTTTGCAAAAATATCGAGTGTTTCGCTAATCAATTAAAGCCCATCTAGTGTCCATATACTATGTAGAAACTTGGTTAAGTATATTTCTAAATGTCCAGACC
>NW_027255278.1:0-26486 GCF_042242105.1 Pempheris klunzingeri | reverse complement strand
TTAATCACAAAATCTTATCAAAATAAGACTGAATAATTTTTTTATAAAAAGTAATAATATAAGAAGTAACATAGTAACTGATTTCAATTTTAATATATGTTTATATTAAAATATTTTTTTTCCAATATAATTAAGAGATTAAAAGTTAATAATCAATTCTGTTAATTTAGTGAAAAATTTTAAGTAAAATTAGCCATAAAAATTATAACATATATTACTTATTTTGTTAATTTGCTTAAATCTTATAGTTTAAGAGTTAATATGGAATTTTTAAATTTGTTGCTGTTGCATACAGCTATATGACTCCATAGTAATACGACACTCAATAAATATCTCATATTTCTGTAACACTTGGAGAAATAAAAGTGATGAAACTAATTTTATCTATAATATTATATATATTAACGATCGATAAATATCAACAAGACTTATGTTTCAATTCATATGATAATATCAAAAATAGTAATTTATCATATAGAACAATTTTGGTATGTGATTTAATGACTTGTATATACGTATTTATATATATATATATACATTTAGATAGATAAGATAAAAAATTATATATGGAGCAAAATTAAAAAATTTGATACTTTAAAATTTCAGCAAAATTATATTCATGATGAGAAGGAAAATTATTTATTAAAAAATTATGATAAAAGAATACTATCTTTACATAAAGAAGGTTATTTATCGATGCCCATATTTAGAAAAACATACTCATGGCATGATAGTATATCATTTTAATATAACCATTATTTAAACATAAGTAGTAGTTGTATATGATAAAAATACTTGATATTTCCTTTTGTTAAACCTATTAATATTTCAATAAATAAATAATATAAATATATATATTACTTGAACACCTTAATGTATATAAATTCTTATAGATTAGCATGGAATTATGTTTAAGCTTGTTATATGAAAATATTTTTCAATCTGATTAATATCTTCAATGTAAAAAACCGTGAGATCAGATTAATACTAATCTTTTATGTGGAAATTAAATAAAAATAACCTCGTTTTATCCACATTTTATATTATATCTATTTAGAAAATCTATTATGTAAAGATTTTAACAATACTATTTTATGCGAAAAGTATTCTTTTAATGATGATATACTTCAACACTTTCTACATTCTAATAATTTGCACTTTGATACCTTCAAAATTGCATCCTTCGAAAAATTAACTTTAATTATGAAATTTTCACAAAATAAAACTCTATATAATAAAGTAAGTAATCTGTACTATAAATAAGATTAAATATCGCTATTCTACTTAAATTCTCCATACTTATTTTAGAGATTTGTGTAATAACCATTTAATTTAAAAATTTTTCTTTCTAGAATATACAAATACATATTATTATAAAAGATCCCAAATTAACTAGTAGAGATACTTTATTTAACTTGAATAACACATCTATCATTAATGTTTGTACAAACTGTAAATTGAATATGTATATTGGAAACTTTTACACGATTAATCTGCTGCCTAATAAATTTTTTTATATGAATTTAACAAGCAGGAAAAATTATCCAGATATTTCAGTGGTTATTTCTACTACCAATGACAACCAATCAATCTTTTTAACACCTGATTCCAACCTTTCAAGTAATCTTTTCACAGTTGCTACTCAAACCAAATATTTTATAACAACAAAAAACATTTTTTTATTGTTGATAGGCTTTTCTACCTCTACAATTATTACACATTACCGTATCCTATCTAATAATGGTATTTCAAATGCCAATCTCAAAACATACTGTGATCCTAAAACACATTGCTGCAAAAAATTTGTTTCTTTGAGGTTAGATTCTTTGCCAGTTACAAAAAAATATGGAGATTATCGGATTATATCCCCAAAATATGTGAAAATCGGATTTTGTATCGGTAACTGCAACAAACATCAGTCACAGTACCTGAATTCATTTTTAACAAATTTATGGAATCGGTTGAAAGATATGTATGGTAACCTAGTACCAACTAAAACTCAATGTTGCTATCCACAGAGAACCACTTCATTGCCCATTGTACATATGAATAGATTTGGTAACCTTATGATATCGAATCTATCAAATTTCATTATTGAGCAATGTACATGTATATGAAAATAGAACACAACACAATTTTTGTTATGCATTCTCCTGATTCGTAACACACAATTTTTGCGAAATCTTGTTTTTCTGTTGTGTCCTTTCAAAAGTTAAATGTGTTTCTAAATAACCTTAGCATGACCTGCTATCTATTTTTGTGTTTTTGATTCACAAATTCAGTACACTGTAAAATTCATGAATTAAATACTAATGAGTGTTTACACAGATTTGCCAATTTTAAAATAGACTATAAGATTAAGATTATTGTGTTCATAACATTCCGATAAACTAATTTTATTAAATCTATGTGACACGTGCACTGAAATATATATTTTGCTATTATGTCATAATTATATTCAATTTTTTGACTATAATTTTTTCTTTTTTTGTAGGAAATTAGTGTAATTTCCTACAAAAAGGGTTTTATAAGTATACTGGTATTTGATGAACATATAGTTAGCTATGTTTTGATTCCTAAGAGTTGTTATATTCTGTAAATGAAAAGACCTACAATATTTTTTGATTCATAAAATAGTTGATTTTACATAAATTCAGCATACATATAATTTATGATACATTAATTGAATAAAAGTCTGAATAATGACCTGTTACAACATAATTTAATTACTTCAGTTAATTTTTATATTACAAAGATTTTTGTATAATAATTTTTTTGTATTAGTAAATTATATCAGCAAACTCTATAATAGAGATGATAAAATTTCTTTGAGTGATGTAACACAGAATCTTGATGACATATTTAATAGTATTTCTTGAATTTTTTTAACAAATGATATATCTGATTAAAAATATTTTTTAATTATATATAAAATTCAACTTATTAGATGTGACTAAGATGTTATGACTGTAGATTATAAAAATACTTTTGATCAATTGAAAACTCGTTTTAAATTTACGCTAGCTAGTAAAATTTGTATTCAATCAAATATTATAGCTAAAATAGAACTTAAAAGTACTTTTTTGTTTCTTTTTATAACAATGTGTATAATTGCTGTATTTTCACTCAAGTAAAGTATTTTCCTTAAATTATGTGCCATTGATTAAAAGAGGTATACAATATGCCTTAAAGTATATTTGCTAGGGAAGTCATTAAAACAAAGAATTCTGTGTGCTACTTTATGATACTAATGCAGCATTAACAATTCAAAAAAATTATGATTATTTTACTTTGCATTCTAGTAGCCATAGAAATTATCTTTAATATTTAATTTTAAATAGTGTGTGGAATCAGCTTTAGGTAAAATTATATTGTGCCAAAGATTCAACTATTGCATTATATAATAACATTTTTACAATTTATTTTTTAAACTGACCTTATTACAATTTTTAAGTGATATTAATAATTTATAAATATGTTAAATATATATTTTTTTCGATAAAACAAAATTTTCGCAAACTCGACACATTTTTATTGAACGGGTAAAATTATAGAAAATTTTTTGTTTTAGAAATAACGTAATATTTCATTTAATTTCATTCTAATATTGCTCTGCCTATGGGTGCTTTTGAACTATATAACATAATTTTTCGTTTAAAACTATCAGAGTGAGATGGAGTGATTTCCTGTAAAAAAAATTGAATTATTCGACTTCCGCTTCAGTTCATCTTTACTTTATCTTCATAAACTAGCATTTAAAAATTGAAACATATAATGCAATTGAATTAAGGGATAGATATTAGAATATTTTTTTACTAAATTATCTTTTTTTATTACAATTTCAAGGCCTCTGTAGTGATCGATCCTAACGAAAAGGACAAATGGCTTAGTAGTATAGGTTTAGCTTGCTGACCTCTAGGTTATGAATTTGAGTCAAAGTGCCGCCAACTGTTTCTGTCTATCGTACCCCTTAATCCAAAGTTAGTAGGAACACTACAGTAATTTCATGTTTCTATAAAAAATTATAGTACATGCTGGTAGTGAGAGGGTCAAATTGAGTGCTGATGCACTAGGGTACGATAGTAAATTCCTGCCACTGTTGAGCTGATACCAATAGAACTAACCTCAAATTGATGGATAGGGTAGGGGTGTCATGATTGCTCCAAAACTAGGATGTTTTGTAGGTCAAACTCAAACAGTACCGTAGAATAAGTCGCAGCTAGTGGGTGGTGTGTGCGGCTGAATTATGATGTAAATCCGCGCTACAGTATCTACAGCATTTTATAAAGCAAATCTGACCTACTTAAACTTTACAGCCTAATAAGCTGATTTAGAGGTTTGACCTTGTAACTAAAATAAAGATGAATCCCAACTCTGTCCATAACAAAAACAGGATTAGTTATTCCTTCTTCAATACAAAATATTCTTAATTCATTTAGACAGACCTTAAAATTTCAACAAGTAGCTGCCTTATCTTAAATTTTTGTAGTTAAGTATGCTTTATTTTAATAGTGGCTAATATGAAAGTAGTTTTGCCGTAAAAAGAACCAATAAAAGCACATGCATATACAACTATTAGTGAACTTCCTTTTTCAGTCTTGTTTGAAGAGCTAACCAACTTCATAAAAAAGATAATGCTTTCATTTCGAATTGTGATTCCTGAATCTCTAAACATTTCAGCATCTTCCACTCTTTATAGAAATGTAAATTCACAGTTTCTTTGCTCTTGTACTGTTACCAAGGATTTTAAACTGTAATAAAATTCACTTTTTAGTTACAAGGTCAAATTTTCTAGCGCAGCTTAATAGACTCTGAAGTTCAAGTGGGGTCAGACTTGATTCAATAATTACTGTACGCACTGCAGCAGAGTTAATCATCACTATTCATAAACACGCAAACTCTGACTTATTATCTACGGTTGTTTAACACACTAAACATCCTCGTTTTAGAGCGACCACCTCCGACCTTGTGCATCTATTGGACGTGGGAAAGAATTATCTCTCGCATCCTAGTGTATCAGCACTCGATTTGACCCTCCCAATACAAGCATGAACTCTAATTTTTTACAATAAAATGTAATTATCATAGTGTTCCTATTAACTTTAGATTAAGGGATACGAGAGACCGAAGACAGTAGGCGGACCTGGCCCCGAAAAACATAACTACGAGGTCATCAAGCAAGGCCATCTGTCAACAAAGTAGTAGTAAAATTAATCAGTTACACTGTTTATTGTACTAATAAATACGTTAAGTCCGAACTCCTAAGAACTTTGGTTGAGCTTTTTCTATGTAATGATGGAGTTTACGCCTACACGGGCGACAATTTAATCCTTATTTTATCACAAAAACCTAGCCCTTATTACTTTCCTCCCTTGTTTTGAGTTCAATTTTACGAGTCTTTTGTAGTTTTGATATAAATGTATCAACAGTTATATTTGATAAGTTTGTTTCAGAGACGATTTTGCATTGCACATTCCTAGAAGAAATAAGCTATATATCATTTTCCTTTTTATTCTAGGTAAAGTGGCTCTTTTATCCATCGGTTGTAGGAGCTATAGAGTTATGAGATTCTGAATCGAGAGTGTTTAATATATTGTCACTACGAGCTTTTATAACTAACGATTCTCGGTATGATATTCAGTAGACGTTGCTATCTGACTGCTCAGTCCCAAGTTTGATAGAAAAATATTTTCATAACCATAGTCACTTTCATGCTTTTCTATATTTAGGGCTACTGATCATTATTTACTCCCAAAAATGTCATAAAATACAACTTTATTGTTAGAATTCATTGGATTACTTTATAATTATTATATATTTTATTAGTAATTTTGATCCAAATGCAACAATAAGTATATTCACTATGTGACGTTATAGCTGAACATTATTATGATTTATATACATTATTAAAGGACTTTATCTTGTTCCATACTCAATTATTTGTTTAATTATTTGAGCATGATGCTTGCATTTGATAGTACAGAAATGATGGAAGATGTCAAAAGTTTTATTGAACGTTCGAGATAAAAATTTTATGATACTAGATGAATCAAATATTTCACACATCCAATTCATGATTTACTTTTTGCCACTAACGCATTCATCATTTATTTATAATTGTTCTTTAAACTAAATATTTAAATTTAGTGAGCAAATAAAGGCTAAATAATAGGCAACGTGATATTAAATAATAAGGGATTTCACTCTTGGGATGTTAGAATGTCGAGCTTAATTGAGCTAAGTATATTACATTTATATTTGATTGTGACAAATGAAAAAAAATCCGAGGCAATGGATTCAATGTGATATAACTGACTAACAATTCTTTATATGAATTAGGTCAAAGGTAGCAACCTTTTTGATAAAAGGGCCGTATTAAGAAACTTTTAATTCTAAAGGAGCAGAAATTTATTTTGAAATTAAATAAATTACAAAATAATCAAAATTAGGTATTTTAAACAAAGGAATTGTTATCATTTAATACTTAAAAGTAGAAACTGATCCTGGAACACATTTATTCTAAGGAACAATACATATCATTACTGAAATCTAAAAATTTTTTTTAATAGGATTGACACGAATGATAACAGTAATATACTTATTCATATTAATTAGGTGTAAAGCTGCTTGTATTAATTTTTAGCTTAACTAAAGGTTTATGTTTGCGATAAGCGACAGTTTTTAATATTTACACCTTTATTATTGAGGGCCTTCACAAAAATGTGAGTCGAAGCAAACAGTATAAACACCTGCCGTACAAAATTTTTAAGTTATAGAAAAGTACAAATTCAATTATCGACTTAAAAATCAAATAATTATCGCCATGCAGATCAACTAGTTTTAACTAATGTGCATCAATAGTTTCAATTTACAAATAGAAAGTAACATAAGTTAATCAAACGGATCATATTTTTCCTTAAAATCAGCAAGTTGTCTATTAAATTCTTCGTGTATCATAAGTAATAGAACTATCAAAAAAACTATATAACCGCATAAACTTTTGTTTTCAAATTGGGAAGAAAACGAGTAATGTTATGCTCATTCAGCTGCTTAAAAAATAAAGAAGCTTTAATTATAAGACTTTACTCCGACGTAACGATGATGACAAAACAGGCTCTTACCTCGTAATTTGTGTTTTAATTTATAAAGGTTCTCTGTTAAACACACAGAAAATCCTAAATCACAAATCCATTCATAGCTCGACGTTGCATTTAAAAAGTCACAAAATATATCTCTCATGTATTAAAACAACTTATTAATTTCTTTAAAATCCTGCACTCTTTTTAATACCTTTCACTAACTTAACCAATGTGCATTTGGGTTGTAAAGCACATCAATAAAACCTGACTCAATATCATCCATGAAATTTTGGATTTGCTCGTGCTTATACTCTGTTTTTATTAAATTTACAACTTGCACCACAGTATCAGTAACATGATTAAATTTTCACGTTGACTTGCAATGGTTTACTTTGTGCATGACGCAGTGAAAAGATAACACACTCTATAGTACAATTTCATTAATGAATCTGCTATTCTATAGCTTTACAAGGTCAGAATTAATAAAGTGTAAGAAGAAGCACCGTTAGTTGTAACACTTGCCAATGTATCAAAAATAATTGCGACCAAAGTATGCTAATAGTTGAACTGTTTTACAATATCATTATTAGTGATGGTGCCTTTGAAAGATACAATTGTTAATAATTCAACGGTAATTTAAAATATTTGTACAATTCCTCAAATGTAAATATGTAACTGAGCAGTTTCCTAAAGGTCTGTACTATCATCTAAAGTAAGAGAAACCAACGAAAATTAACATTTTTTAAACAACTGTTCTTGAATAGGTGAGGAAATATCATCGATGCAACTAACACCAGTTCTTCGTAACAAATATATGGCTTATACTTATGACTTAACTACAGGACACACAACAATTTCAAAATTACTCATACAGTCTTAAAAAAATTCTGCTATTCTAAAACACTTTTTCATTGCAATTTTTATGGAAGGTACAAAAATTTAATTCATAACCTTCTTTTGTAAAGCGGATGTTTTTATAAAAAGAGTTTGTTGATGGATAGAGCTATTTATTAAGTCCAATGTAATTTTAAGCTCCTCATTTGATAAATCGTATCCAAAGTTAGTATGTTTAATAAAAAAATTACGTTTCCAATTATATTCCTTCAATATAACAATACCACCATGAGAAATCAAGCATACATCTTTAATTCCACTAACAGTAAAGATATATCTTTCTGTTTAATCTTTGTTAAATACCTTGCATTTATTTTGAATTATTCGCCTTTTAGATTTCTTTGAACAACTCATTATAGGCGATTTTGTGTGAAAATAACTTTTTTAATACAAGATTTAGATTATAAAACAAACAGGTAATGTTGATAATAACATTTTAGTACAACAAAAAGCACGTGCAACACCTACATTACAACTGCGCTCTTAGGTAGTTGATAACTTAGGACTGAGGCTAAGCAAGTTTTTGACGTGTATTGAGAAGTAGTTAAGTTTCTGCTTGAGCGTGTCTGTCTTGCTCATTGCCTACTATAATAGAAACGTAAAAAAATTTTAATTAATACTGAGAATTACCACAAAATAAACAGTGATACGTAAAATCATTCATTTTTTATGAAGCACACAATTAATTGTTTGTTAATTCAATTTAATTTTATATTTAATTTTGGTGTACTATATCATTACTGGTATTTTATAATTGTTACTTCAGACAACCATGGGACATAGTATCTCGTCCAGAGCCGTAGTTTGTTCACACCTGAGTTTGGTTATTACAGTTGTTTTGAGGAAGCCAGAGATCTGCGTGACAGTTAAAAATGGTATGATTTTAAAATATCAAAAAGCTATAAAGATTAATATATTAATATAAAATGCTTTTTATTATCTCAATATTATTTTATTGTTAGTTCTAACTTGAAAAAAAACATATTATAACGAGATATCAAGAATGCAAAAAATAATAGAGGTATTAGAAAATCTGCTGTTTTTTTCATTAGAAACTTATTATATAGTATGGAAAAATTTTCTACAGGATAATACTTAACAATCTAGTTAGTTTCTTAAAATAAATAATTTATAGCGTTGTTATTATTTATAAAGTTAAGAGAAACGATAACATATTGATATCCAATGCAGACTACTTTATAGAGAACGAATGCTTGTAAAATGTTAAAAATATTGCAAATTTATAAAATAATTAACTAAAGAAAGCTTTATTGTGATTTTAATATGCATAGAAATTACAAAATCTATAATTTTGTTAAATACACCTAAAAAAGTATGTATCTACTATGAAGAGAGAAATTAGAATTAAAGTGTGTGAAAAAAATTATATTAAAAGATTTTTATAGATATTATTATTATGAAGAAATTTTACTTGACAAAAACCTGGGTATGTATAACTGTAATCAGAATTTGAATTTAAAAAGTATTTTTTGGTATAAACGTATATTTTATGCTCGTATTCATAATTAATTATGAACTATTACTTCATTACCATATAGATTGTAAAAATAAATTTATAAATTGAATGGCCTCTTTTATAATTGCTAGAAAAATCATTGATACGCCTCATAAATTTTATAATTCATGTTTGTCCAACATTAATATTAAAATGCTTTTGACTTTAAATTAAAAAACTATATTTCTCAAATTGTTAGTGCCACTTTCAAGAGCTAGATCAAGCTATTATGAGAGGTCTTTTGGCAACTTAATCAATTTTACATTATTGCAATATTATTTTAAGTAGTGCAATTATCCTCCTATATTTATACATACTAAAATGAGTCGGCTTATTAGTGATAAGGTATTTTACTTACCCTGGAAAAAAATTTTACTTTTGTAATTTTGTATACATTCTGTTAAGACGTTTTGACAAAAAATAAAACATGGGTTATTATTTAGGAATGAGATGACCACTCTTCTAATTCTATAATAAGAGCTACAGATAACATTATATATATATCACCGCGTTATCTACTCGGTTCATTTTTCAACAAAGTAGATGTTTGTAAAAGCGTGTTTAATAGAAACTTTAAGCACTTAAATTTTTAAACTGAATCGGTAAATTATTAGCAAATTTTTTTTTGATAACTGTTAAAATTTCAGTATATAGTAATCCAATAAAATACTGGTTTCTAAAAAAGTAAATCAATACAAGAGTAAAATTGTGTCATTTTGAATATACAACAAGAATTAATATATCTTCAGTAGCACATGATTCAACTTTTAGAATTTTATAAACATAAATATTTAATATTTCATGGTAAATTTTATCACGAATCAATGGTTAAATGATGGTTTTTTCTCTTATAAAATATTATTTGTATAGGATTATTCTGTCAGGCTAATGCTTTTATTTATACTTACACCGATTAAGGCACTTTAAGTAAATGAAATACTTTAAACTGTATAAATTGTAATAATGAATTATTTATCAAAACAAGATTTATTTATGATCAATATGAAGCTACCAAAATAAAGAATAGGTTATTCTACTACTGGTATTACATAAAAAAATGTTCATTAACAATAATTTGAAAAATATTCGCTGCAAAATAAAATTGATAAAAGTAAAAGAAACACAGGATTTAATAATGTTAAATTCAAATAATGTGCTTTATTTTTGATAAAGTTATATTATTCACTAATTTCACCCATAATTATTAGTTTTATTATTTGAATACAATCTCTACCATCAGTACATATGAAATATGCTAATTTTAGATGAACCATAAATGCAATCGATGTCACAAGTATGAAAATAAAAGCGATAAATATAGGAAAATAATAAGTCTGGGATACTGTTCCAGCAATATCTGAATTCCCTGAAAATGTCATATTTTCCTATGAATTTTTATAGCATAATTATTTAATTATTTAATGTACTCTAAATCCAAAATTGAGGTCATAATTTTCCTTCAATACTTCTAACAAAACTGTTGTATAAATAGAATAAATACAAGCTTTATATTTATTGAAATTATTCTATAGATAATTATTAGTATTATAAAATAACAACCAGTGGTTACTTTAGTTCTATTGAAATTGCAATAGGTTTTTTATTTTATTATGAAAATCACTGATTGTAAAAGTGTTCAATCCATGAGCCAACCATTCAAAGTAACCTAATAACTTTTTTATAATTAATAATTCAGTTAAAAATGAAATGCAATTAAATAAAAAGCGTTTTATGATATATACTAATATCTTTTTTCTGTAGATTGCGTTATTTTTTGTGAAATATATTTTTAATTCTTTCGGCATTGAAGGTGTATTATATGATAAATCAATTGATTTGTATAGCATTACCTTGCATTCAAAATACTGTTTATGTAAATAAAAGGCATACGACGTTAGATTGAAGTGCTTAACACAATATTCCTTGTCTGAATTAGCAGAGTAACATTGCTGATAATGGTAAAATATATCAATACAATTCGTAACATTGGAATGCTCATCATTTTTATTTATGCTGCCAAAAATTATTCTAAAATTTATTATGTAATAAACTTTTCACTATAGTTTATGAAAATTTAAAAATAAATTTATACGGCAAGAATATTAATAAAAGAACTATATCCAAAATTGTCAGATTGGAAAATTTGAAACTGTGATAAATTTTCAGCGACTTGAAGTTTACTGTTGGCGAATCTAGATCCAATATTTTTGATAGACTGGTAAAAAGTGGCGTTTCGTATCAACATAGACAATTTAGTATCGCCCAGCCATATAAATCCATCAAAATAATTTTCCTTTGCAAAGTATTAGTTAAATTTTTAAGTAAAATATTTAATAACATACATATTCACGACCACGATATTCGGAATTATAGACATCTAGAGGGTGCTTTGAAAAACGAGAGATGAGTATTATCTTAATTCCTCTGTTTGATAATAAATTCTTTAAATTCTCGTAAAAGTTTGCAAAATCTCGGTATGAAATCTCATCAGATTGGATTCTATAAGATAATATTTAATAATCAGCTCTTTTGTAATAAACTACCTGGTAGAAGTCATATGACATAAACCATGAAATAGCACAGTTGTATTCACAATAGGCTCACCCGGAAATGGTATTTCATCCTGAAATTTCATAATATTATTGACTATATCATGCACTTCATTGTAGTTATTTGTATCGAATTTACTGTTTCCTTCATATAATTAAAAAATTTCATTGAGTAACTTATAAATTATAATGTATATATAGGCAATATTTAAGTGCATTAAAATTTTAATAATCTCCCTTAAGGGATCGCAATATTGATTTAATTAAGATAATATTGTACTATTTTAGATTTATATATATAATAGTATTTTAGGTAATTACGTTTCACTTAGATATTATATATTACACTTTTTAAATTACTCACACATTTAGGAATAAAACGCATACGTATATGTTGTAAGGATTACTATCAAACAAATGTATTAATCATCAACAGACAATCAATAAAGACACAAGTATGCTAAATACTATAAAACATATTAGTATTTAGAGTCATATGTTTGCTACTGCCTTATTTCATATATTTTTTAAAGAATATTCTATAATACTTTTATAGGATCTTGAGAAGATACTTTTAGTGTTTATCAAACTATAATTTTGGGAATCTTCTAATTGATAGTAATTTAAATAATGATTTCTGTAACAAATTTCCAATTTAATACCATACTATATAATAAATTTAATATATAATAAAAAAATTAAATTCTCCTTTACGTGTTTCTTTATAATTTGGCAAGAAAATTCTAATATATATAGAACGTATGTAAAAAGTAGTAGCCAAACTATCATTATTTACCAAATGAGATCGGATAATGAAATAGTATTTTTGTGTAATATAATACATAAAATATATTTACAGTGTTTTGGGTAAGATAAATCTCTGCTTATACGCTTGAGAGTTTGTGCAAACTACTTCGTAATAATGGAATATGTTAGTGGTGTATAATAATTTATTGTTAAATTAATTTTTTAAAAACAATATTCATTTTTTTTATAATAAAATATTTTTATTTTTTGTGATACCTTAGCAGAGTCATAATACGTAGTTAAATCCGTTTAGAGATGGCACTTATACGTAAGTTATTTTAAATAATAAAATCCACGTAACATATAGAGCGAATATACATCAAAAATGCATTATCTTATGTATTTATTAATGCAAAACTGCAACCTTTAATAAAACAGAGTGATATTTATATTTTTTCGGAAAGAAAATTCACCATTTATCCACAAAAATTGACTTATTTAAACTATTTAACTAAATAAATTTGTCAATTTAGTATTACAAAGTCATATTTATAGTAGCTTTAAACATACTGTGTTAAATAAATAATTCTTTTACTAGATGATTAAATGACTGTGTCACTTTCCGTGTAATCTAAAAAATGCTGAGTCAACATTTCGCCTTTTTATAAAAAGCGAAACTTATTGGGATGTGAAGTAAATATTTGTGAGAATTGCTATAAACTGAATACATTGGGCACCGCACTGGACTTGTCATCGTAATTTGCCCAATCAGGCTCTAGCCTAATATTCACCTGTAGTGTAGGAATTTAACTAATGTGACATCATTACTTTGGGGCAAAAACCACTCCTACTCATTTCTCAGCTTCTGGCTCTATGGGAATCACTCTAACGAAGCATGAATTTACTCCTAGTGCATAAACACTGGATTACACTCTCTCATCAGGCTTCTTTCTGCTACAATAATGCTCCAGAGTTTCTTATAAAAACATAAAATCATCATAGTGCTCCAGAAAACTTTAAATTGATGGTTACAAAGGGACGGAAACTATTCCCGAAAATTAGCCGAAGGGCTGACGAACACTATAGTCTGCCGCTAAGCCATCTATCCGCATCACAATTAAGTATTTTATATAAAAAATAGAAATTTAATATTACAGTCACAATTGTGTAGGATTACTTCTAGATATCTCAATAGATAAAAAAATATTACAACTGAGATTTTTCGGTATAAATAAAATTAATTTTTTTTAGGATACTAGCAAATTATTCAGAATAATGTTTAAATTAGAACAGATCCAATGAATTTTACACAAGTTTATATGTCAAAATTATGTAGTTTTCCATCACATATTCGCAGCGTTCTAGAAATTTTATACAATATTGCCATCATAGATTTTGAATAATCAATCTTACTAATATGGTAATTATTTACGTAATAGATAGTATCACAGTGACTAAAAATATCGATGTTAGAAGTGGAATAAAAAGAAAATAGTATTAAATTCTCTGAATTAATATGCCTAATTATAATATAGATAAAAATTGAATATTCTGTACTTTTATAAATCTTTCAAAGTTATTTAAATAGTATTGTTACAAATAATTTGCATAGATAAATTATATAGTTTTTTCATGACCAATTGTTACTAAATTTGTCTACAAAGTTCTTGATTGTTAAAAGAATAATATTTTTTTTGCCGCACATAATTAGTGCAAATAGTTGTTTATAAGCGTTTTATATGGCAGATTTTGTTCCTTTCCATGCGAAACAGTGACATATGCTTGTATAAATAAAAAGTTTATTTAAGCATGCTCCGAAGGGGGAATTCGTAGTACAGCTAGGATGTGAATTTTATGTTAGTTAATCCTCATCTGCTGCACAACATGGAAACATTCCAAAATGTACACCTGTGCCATTTATTTACGTTAGTGGTATAAAAGAATCAAACTAATTAATTGACTAGAGTGTGAGAAGTGAGCTTAACAAATTATTTACTTTCCTGTTTATGACACAAGCCTGACCAATACGAATTAGATATCATTAAATGATATATAGAATTATTAAATGTGTGTAGTTTAGATTTTAAAAATTGCAATGCTTTGGGAGAACTCCTACAGAGAAAATAAATTTGATATAATGGATAATAACAATGAGACTACTAAACAACGTATAGAACTTACTGTATGGCATAGTACTGAATTTCATGGACTAAATCCATTTTTTTTAATGTATTCGTGATAAGGTATGATTATAATAGTTAATGTTATAACTGGAACAGACTACAAACTTATTTAAGCCAATGCTTATCAATATTTGGCCTTTAAGTTAAAGCTTTCTCAAGGATGAAAAGTTATCTATCGCATCTTGAAATTTATAATAAGTGAGAACTTTATGAATATTGTTTGTATAAAAAAATTATAGATTATGCTTTTAGAAAGAGAAAGCCAGAACTAAGAGGTAATATCCGGTAATAATACACCAAAAGATGAAAGTAAATATTTGCTTTAAGTTTTGACAGCCATTAAGTCATTATTTGCGAAGATAGGATGCTAGTGGTAGGCACCAATAAAAAGGACGTTAAGCGCTAACTTTCATGTTGTCGAAAAATAATTTAGAGTTTTGTGCAATGACTGTGTATGTTTTTATGGTAATGTAACTGCTACATATTTCCTGCAGTGTTTCGTAGTAAATCAAGTGAGCACTTTCTGAACCATATAGCACAATAAGTTTTGCCTAGGGTATACTGATGTTAGTATAAAATCATATATAAAAGTTTATTATCAATGTTTTTATTTATTAAAAATGTAGCTGTTAGCATTATGCCAATAGAATTTCAATGTATATATAGACATCATTTATTTTTTCAAAACATTATTATGCGTTTGTGACAGTGCTAGCTCAATAATTTACTTAATATCCTCGTTATGATGACAACGAGCTCTAATGCGTCTAATTTCTACTTATAATCAGTGAGATATTTCCAAATGAAATTACTTTAGTGTAGTAGCCTTTAAATTATACACTGACAAAGTGTACACAAATAAGTATACAATATTTATATAATGTCAATTTCTTATTCAGCATACTGCACGACACAAAGCACTAGAGACTATTACACAAACTGATTATGAGAAAGAATTTTATATATTGACAAGGAATTTGTTAAAAATTCATCATGAGAATAAAAATTAATAAAAATAGTTCATTTTTAATACAAGGTGAATCGATATTTTTTTTAAATATAAACGTTTTTGATCATGTAATACGCAATAAAATTTGATAATAGAAAAAAATTTTCTCTCTGCGTATAAAAATTCCTCAAAATAATCTTATAATCAAATAAATGAAATAACTACTTATTAGAGATTCATTTTTAAGTATTATGTTTTTTTTAAATAAACCTAATATAAAATGCGTCAAGTTAGAGTATTATTGTCACTTAAATAGATTTAACTGCCTAATAGTTAAGATCATTAGAAATTGTTCTTATTGTGTTCAACATTACTCTTAAAGTTCTAATTGAGTAGAAATATCTAAAAAACACATGAAATCTAATTTTATCTAATAATTAAGTCCACAAACTTAAATGGGACACCTATGATTTTACTATTCAACTAAAAACTTTGTCTTTTGATATTCAAATAACACTATATTCTTTGATAATAAATTTTAAATTATTTTTCTCAGATAATCTAGTATGGCTCTTTTATAATTTACTTTATTCTTATGCTATACCCAATTATATGGTCAACTAATACGGTTGATATTATATGGATATCATTTACTATACTCAATCTTTATTATATTTATTGAATTGTTAAATCTTGATTTTGTATATTTATTTTAATAATAAAGTTATTATTGACTATTAATATTTCATCTTGCTTTTAAATGCGTATAAAAATAACAAAATCAAAAACGACAAGACAGAAATTTATTTTTAGTGACTAATTTTAGATATTTTGGAAGTAAAGTAGTATATATGAATAACTATAGATGTAAAATGTTTATTGTAAAATAAAGAATAATTTTAAATAATGATGACCACTGTAAGATTATTAGTCATTTAAAATAAATTCGTAGAATATGGGTTCTGAATATTATACTGTAAACTAATATATTTCCTAAAATCGAAATTATACAGCAAAAATATATAAGTGAAATATGCAATGGCCGTTGCAATAATGTTGATAAAAGCCATAAATACGGGAAAATAACATTTCTGCAAAAATGATGATACTACATTATATAGACTGGTTTTTTTTGAGTTATTAATTTTCTATATATAATAAAAAACAAATCGTTTAAAATTATCAGTTTTACTTTATGATGGAAATTGATATTATAATCTTTTTTTAAAATTTCTAAAATTACATTAGTATATATTAAATTAATGCATTTTTGATATTTTTTTAATGTTTCCTATGAATAAAAATTTTAATAAATACACAATAATCAATATTAATCACTATGGTCAGGTTTTGAATTGCAATAGTTTTTTATTTTCTCATCTATGTTATCAACAATCGTAGTATTTAATGTTTCAAGAAGGTTTTCGAAATAACCCAGTAACTTTTTTATATTATCAATATTAAAAAATATAGTAATAAAATATGAATAAATGTGATAGATAGCAATTACTAAAATACTCTGTCCTTCGTATTCTGAACTAATACCTGGAAGTAAAAATGAATATTCATTAAATGCCAAAGACTTTTTTCTATCTTTAGGACAAATTAGTTCCAATATATGTTCCTTACATTTGTAATAATTATTGTATAAATTGAATCCATATGATAATAAATTGACATGCTCAATGCAAATAGTATCATTTGGAATATTGCTCATGCATTTTTGATAATGATAAAATATAGCAAGACAATTAGTATTTTCTTTATTCATATGAAAAAACACTTTTATCATTCTATGATTTTTTATTTAGTGTAGAAATTATAAAAAACTACATAGAAGAAGAGTAAAGATATACGGAAATAAGTTTAATAAAGGAATCATAACCCAGGTTATCAGAATAGTAGGTTCGTAATTGAGGTATATTATGGTCTAACATTGGCATTGTTGCGTTGTTTGATGTAAAGTCAATCTTTATGAATTCTTCATATGAACTCATATTTGGTATTACCATACTTATCTCATTGGCATCCATCATTATAAATCCATTATTATCATTTTTCTATATACAGAAATTAATATTTCATATAGTTGTACACTTTCGAACTACATTTTTCAAATCTTGATATTTGGAATAATGAACTTCTAGAGGTCGCAGAGGAACAAGAGAAACAATTTTTATACTTATCTTATTACGAGCTAACAATATCTTTAAGTTTTTGTAAAATTCTTTAAAATCCTTCATTGCAACATCTCTTGTTTTCATTCTATTTAAATTTATTACCATATATATTGTAACACAGATTACGATATAAAATTCAAAGAACATAAACCATGAAGGAAAACTGGCGTTTTTCTTATTCTCAGTTCTCTAATTCCCATTTCTTTTTTAAAATCCTTCAACAGGTTAATGATGCTATTCTCTTCTCCGGTAACATTACCAATATAATTCGAACTTCCTTAAAATTTATAATAAAATATTGGGGTTTTAAATTCATTTGTATAAAAAAATCTATAACATACTCAATGATGTACCTGAATCCCTAGTATATACCTATTAGAAAATTATTTAGTTCTGCCTTAGATTAGTATCTCTACGAATAATTCAATATCATCAAAATATGTTAAATTATGAATTTGAATAGTTTATATATATTAAAAAATTTTAAATGTTTTTATTTATTAAAGCTTAAAAATTATTATTGTCCTAAATAAATAACTCATGGGTAATATAACGTAATCTAAGTTATCTGGATAACTAATACTCATAGAATAATTAACTAAATGTAAATACTTTTTTCTAACAAAAAATTATATTTTATAGTGTGTATACTTTTGTAAATTTTCGAATTTAACTTATTTTTAAATGGATCATAAGTTCCATGACTTTCTAATTGATAATATCCAAAATAGTAATTTTTGTGACATATTTCCAATGATATACCATACTATATATAAATTTAAACACTATATAGTTAGGAAATATTAATTTTACTTTGCTTATATACTTAGTAAAGGCAGGTAAAGTAAATAATATCAGTATATGAAGAACTAGCTTTACGATCATTTTATATAAAGCTAGGTCATATTAAGCTGCTAGATTTTTGTGTGATTTGATACTAAATTACATAGATTATCCAATATATTTCAAATTTATGTATAATCTTAAGATTAAATTAATAATAAATTTTAATATATATATAATCAAATGAGTCTGTTGTGTAATTAGAAAATAACAGACACTTATGCACAAGTAAATTGTGCATGTAGTTAATTTTATTTATAAACAGCCATCTGATACGGTATCAAAGTGTTACTAATATATAACCAAAATTACATTGTAATACCAATATAAGTATACTTAAAATTGACTCCTGGTCAGTGAATCATATTTAAGTTGATATAGAAACTTAGAATCTGTTTAGATCACTTCATTTGGAGTTTGTTTTATTTAAAGTTACATAATTTTTATAAAAAATTATAAGTTAAGCTATATATAACTTATAATATTGCAGGTTATAAAAAAATAACTGAATGTATTTAAATTCTTGTCAAGTATCTGTTAAATATTGACCTTTATACTTTGTACTGAAAATCTATCTTATAATCATATTTATTTTTTTTCATAAATAAAATAATTTGTTAATTTACAGGAAGATTTTTTATTCTGGAAAAGTGTGTTTTTTTAAAATTATATATCACTCCTTCAAAGTGTTGATTTTTATTTATATTAGAATAAATTTAAGTACTCGATTATTTGTTTCACTACGGTAATATAAATTTAATGGAAAAGCATACTTGTGAATTTATTCATATTATATAACTTCTCAAAATTTATTTTAAACGTCTTACAAAGTGACAATATTGTAGATTTTTTTTTAAGTGTAAAGTATTTATATTGAAACATTAAATCTTAACAACAAACTAAGTACAATTTTCATCATACTAGAATAAAAAATTTAAAAATTTTCAGAAAAGTAAAAAATGATTTAAAAATTATATATTACAATTTTTGGACGATACATCATTTTAGAAATGGTATTTTTTGTTGCGTCATTAACCTTTTTACTGGAGGCGTGAAATGAGTTTATTCCATAATAATATCTTGCTTTTTTATGTTTCTAATTCTTAAAAAATAGAATTGTTTAAATAATATGTTATAAAATTTATTGTCCATAGAATAATATTCAGAATCGGAATACTGACAAAAGGTGGAATTATGTATTAAGACGTCTACGTACCAACGAAGATTATCTTTTGATAAGTTATTCTTGCAAACCTATTGCCATTTAAAGGTTATGTAATAGTACTTATCACATATGGACTTTACTCTAATTATTTAGCTGATTTATTTTTCCATAGAATGATATAAAATTGTTTTATAAATTATTCTTTGGTGCCAAAAACATTATTGGAAGGGGCGTAACACACAATAGACAACATAATTTTTCTTAAACACGACTATGTCTTTTATAATGTTATTCTATTAACCTCAACAGTTTTTTTATTTTTTTGTTTTCCTACTGAAAAAAGTAAAGCTATAGATAGTTATTTATGAGTTCTTTTAGAAGACACAAAATTATCAAATTGATTTGATTGTAAATAATGTAAAAATATTGTTGAAATAAAGTGATTATTCTAAAAAATTGATAATTCGATCTTCAACATAATAAATTAATTCATCTCCACTATTATATACGCCAATAAAGACTATAGAATTTCATTTAATAAACAATCTTCTCTTATAATATGTCGAAAAAGAATGATTCTACTTTAAAATAATTTGATTTCGGTGGTTTAATTTGGTACACTGTGTTTATTTATATTATAAGAGTTTCATGGTATCCATATGAAATCACAAAAATTTGTGATTGCAATAATTTAATACTTGTAAAAATCAATTTTTATTAATTCGACTCAACAAGTATTATATTTGAATTCGTGTATAGTAAATATAATGATTTTTCGTTATTACTAATCAAAAAAAGAGTTTTCTTTATTATCAGTTCGAATAATTAGTGAATACTTAGATTTGAGTTATAATATAGCTGGGCTATAAAATAGAAAGCAAATAAAATCAGTTTTTACGTTCTCACTAATAGTAATATTTTAGGATTAACAAATTAAAATTTTGGCTAAAGAAACATCTAAAAATATTAGTTTCATTATAAAACTCATAGCTAAACTATCAAAAATTCCTGTGCTATATAGTTATAATAGTCTTTTGAAATTAATTAAAGCTAATTCATTACTTTAAAAAATTTATAATATTTATCTTGATGGTTTGAAGATGTAATTCTAGAATATAATATAAAAGTCGATGAAGGTGTCTGTATTCACATTAGTCTCATGAAAAACTAAAATGGTGTCTATTAGTTTCTGAATCATAATATTAAAATTATATTACTAGTCAACTTAAGTTACCTTTTAAACAAGAGTTTAAAACATAGATTATTTTCACTACAGGTATCTCTTGAATGTGTAATATTATACTAAAGTTATGAAAGTAGAAAATATTTTCTAAAATTATGGTATCTATTACATTTATTATCACATCAAGCTCTTTAACAATTACAGAGCATTTCTGAGCTATGGATTATTTGAGGAAATGACATAATAATGTATGGTTGATTTATGATTATATTAGAATTCAGATGTAAAAGTTTAACAATAAAGATGAAATAGTTTTTATGGCAAAATTGCATAATTATACACTTAAACCAACTTTTATTAAACAAATATAAATAAAGCGTTTTATTTTGGATTTTTTTAATTAAAAAAAATTAGTAAAAATATTAATATTTTGATAATCATAAAAAATACAAACTGTTCAACACATTTACCTTTTATTCCTGAATAATATGAAAATAACGAGTTATTTTATAGGAAAATTTTTTGATATAATAATTAATCTTAAACTTCTGTGACTTTTTAAAGCATAAAATTTGTAAGGTAAGTCTCATATATAGTATATTCATTCAAAAAAAATCAATTTTCGCATAAACTGTTTTTTATAAAAAAAAAGCATTATATTGTTCTGAATATCTGACTGGATTCTACACTTGTTTACAATAATTTATTATTCCAAAATTATCAAACCTTGAAAAATTCATAAAGCCAGAATTATTCCTTTTGCAAAATCTTTGTGTCCTTATCATCCGATAAGAATGCGTTCTCCTATATTGTTTATAAAAATTAAAAAAAGTAAGTTATATATAGCTATGTCTACTTTAGTTACAATGTTGAATCTATATTTATACACTATATCATGAAGACACGTACCGTATAAAAATTTTAAAACACCTAGAATTTACTTAGTGGCATCAAACTACAGAATTAAACATAACCAAATCAGCAAAAATAAACAAAAAGATGCGCTAACATTTTAGATCGGTTGTATGCACATCTTAAGCAGATCAAGCTTTATGAATTTTAAATAAATATATGAATATTCCATAAAGTTATGAGAGTTGGTTTTGACAGCTATACACAATTGCCCTGCTGCGAGAAATTGTACACGTCTTCATCATAGGTAATTACAATTCTTTATTTTTTAAGGATTAAATTAAAACATTTGGGCTTAATACCAGCTTCCCTTTCGGGATGTATCCGAGACATTTCTACATTTTTTTATTATTTTTAGAATTATATAATTGTTTTTACTGCTTCTAAGTTACATTTATGTTTTTCGTTTGTTTGAGTCTAATAATTATCTAGTAACCTGATCTGAACACTCATAAGTGACTGTGGCCCAGGATTAAAAGGATTACGCTGCTTTTTAATTCACAAAAATGAGTTTTGATTTTTTTGTCTCCATAACATCTAGATGAGAATGTAATTTTTTATTTAAGAAGAAATATATTATTAAGTCTTCTCTACCTAAATATAAGAGTTTTGGATGAGAAATGACCATTATAAAGCATTGGTAGAGTATGTATATATATATCCGACTCACAGGACAAAAAAAATCTTTAAGACATGGAAGTTTTCATGAAAATTCTTAACTGTCATACACAGATTTTACATGGATTTGCTGCTCACAGAATACTTCAAGGCCAGTTTTTTTAGCTACAGAGGAATTTTGTTATGTAAAAATCTGCTATTAAACGATATCAGTATTTTAGAGACACTTAATTAAAGAAATCGATTAAAATTGATAACCAAATTGGTGGGCATAATCATATTGTCCAAATTTTTGAATCCTTAATAGAGAAAACTAATGTTAATATTGGTAAATTACCAAAATAATGTTGGGTTTTTGGTGGTTATGATACAATAATTTAAAGAGGATTTTTTGTTTTGGTCTAAGACAAAACTAAAAGTACTCTTCTCCATCATATTAAAAAAAACTATATAACCAGGATCAATAATTTATAGTGAAAAAGGCCACTGTAACACAATATCAAAGATATACCAGTTGACGCACTACATCGATTTTTTGTTGTAAACCATTTTATTATTTTCAAAAAAAATATACGGGAATACATAAAAATAACGTTGAATTGTATAGAAAAATTGTATGCGTCCGTCTAAAAGAATGGGTGGCATCAAAACATCAACCTTATCTAGCCATATGGATAAATTTTTATGACGAGAAATTAATGGAAACGGATTTTTATCTGTTATGAACCATACATAGTTACAAATATTCGACTTTTATCTAATTGAAATATGTATTTGATTGTATTATTTTTTTAGCTCATAATGGGGATTAAAGCATTAGTCCAGGATTACGCGGGGACCAGAGTCTTTCAGAATTGCCCTGTTCCAATCGATCTGTTTCTTTTTTATTTCATGAATTCAATGCATTGATCCTCAGATAATTTTCTTCATATGTAACCATTTGGCTAGAATTCAATTTATTCGCCACCCTCGGCAATACTCACCCATTATATTCTTATGATTTTTTGTGATTCTTCATTGCGCATTTATATTCACGAGTAAAGCTCAGTTCTCACCCTTCGGATTTACTCGGTCACTGAAATTTGTCCACACTTTGTTTTGCCTTGACTTTTAAAATTGAGAGATCGGCTTATTTAATCGTGATTTATTGCACAATTTTTTATTAAACATGTATATAAATCATGTAAAGATTTAATTTTTTTAATATGTCCAATTGTAATACATCGGTCGATGTTACCATGTAGAATGTATATTTTTAAATTCAAATTTTTTACAACAAAAAATAAATATCACTTAAAAATATATATTTAGATGCTTTATGTAATTAAAAATATTCATAAAAACAGAATTTTTGTAAATTCTTTAAATATGGACAAGTTTTTGTAAAAAATACATTGAATCTTCTTGATGATTTAAGAACTAAAAACAATTCATAAAATTTAGACTATGAAGATTTTCAAGAGCACATTTGCTAGAAACCATGTCACGAGAAACGCCGATAGCATAAGATCCGAGTAATACCGACTTGGGTAGTGGCGATTAAACTTAACCTACATTATCCTTGTGCAAAATTAATTTATTTATTATATAACCGATTGTAATGCATCGGTCAGTGTCATCATGTTAAATGTGTAATTTTGAATTTCATTCGGCTATTTACATTTATACAAAATACATAAAAATAACTTCAAAAAAAATATATATATACATATATATGCAAATAAAATTTTTTCTAAGAACAGAATTTTTGTTAATTCATCAAATATGGGCATGTTCTCGATGTTGGAAGAATTTCATGTTGTAAAAAATAAATTAAATCTTGTCGATGATTTCTTAAATACTGAAAGCGTTATGACCGAGTATTACCGACAGAAGGGGAGTTGGAAATGACATATTTATGTTATTCTATAACAATACACAAAAACAAAAATTCACCTTTTAGAGGAATAACTAAAAGTATTAACTTTTTTTTTTAAAAATATTGCGTGAAACGTTTAGTTATACCTGCTCATAATTTATGAACTCTTATTTTAATTAAAAAACATTTTTTTATATCTTTTTTATTTACTTTATTTAAATTTAGGTAAACACTGACCTTATAGTGTAGTTTATAGACACTGAAATTTTGAAAAATTCATAGACATAGACAATAACAGTACGGTTTTCCGAAACACGTTTCTTTTTCACCACAAATATTTTCTTGCTTAATAATCTTAAATGACATAAAAAATAATTAGCTGATGACTAAAGTTTAAAAATCATATATCTTTCAAAGTAATTTTGTCTACAAGAAGAGTATGAATAATAATGAAAAGTTATCCCATTCTTGAAAATTCTCACTTTATCAGCGAGAAAAATTTGAATAAAAGAGAGTGAACAAAATATTTGTGTTTAATGAATGAAATATTTATATTTAATCGAAAAAAAGGAGAGTCAACAACTGCAGTTTTTGACGATTAGATTGCCTGCGATTTCTTGCCGCAGAAAAATTTTAGAGTTTAGCCGGTTTTGACTACTAACAGAGCAAAAATTTTATCGAAAAAATAGTGAATAAGAATTAATCAATATTTAAATTCACGTAGTGGCAGTAAATAACTATGATTCTTAAAGAGGATAACATAAAAAATTGTGCCTACAGCTTTATTTCTACCCCAGGTCATGCCTTACCAGAAATTACGAAATGAAGAATTATTTTTGTAAGATATAAATCAGAACGTCTTGTTTAAAAATACATTGTGAGTTTTAATAACCACAAATATCAATTTGAAAATGTACTGATGCATTTTTGATTTTTTAGTTTCCAGAAAAACTGCCTCATGACACCTTACACAACAACACAAGTTTCTAGATTCTTACTCTAGGGAACTCTACAATGCGGAAATATTTGTAGAGTAGGGGTTATTCATTTCAATAGGTCCATACTGATAAACCATTCTTAATATATCATTTGTACGGTTATATAAAATAGTATAATTTATATTATTATATGTGCAACAAAAAAACAATAACGTATTTAACAAAAATATTTGATTATAAACGTATTGCTAATGTTAAGTAATTTAAATTTTAGAAAAAAAAATTTAAGGTAAATAAGTTGTCATTTTTATTTAACATGACCAAAAGTTTGCCATAAAAAATTTAATTTCTAATTTGTAGATTTAGAATGTTTACGTCTGCGTTGAAAAGGATGCTTTTAAATATAACACATGAATTTAGTAATGTAAAAGTCTAAATTATAATATAAAGTTGTAACATATAGTGTGCCACAATAGATTTTGTTAAATAAAATTTAAAAAAATACGACATTTTCTTAGAGTAGAGTCGAAATATAATCCTTTCTTGAGAAAAAGTCGTTTAACATAAGTTATTTTGTTAAATAAAAAGTATTTATATTTTTAGACAATAATGTGATAATTTTAATGCAATGATTGACTAAATAATTTTAAAATAATGCATACATATCACTCTATACGGTCCTACGTAATTACGTAATAATTGCATAATTATTACATAATTATATAACTGCATAATTACATAATTATATAATTGCATAATTATATAATTGCATAATTACATAACTATATAACTGCATAATTATTACATAATTATATAACTGCATAATTACATAATTATATAATTGCATAATTACATAATTATATAGTTGCACA
>NW_027255277.1:0-26521 GCF_042242105.1 Pempheris klunzingeri | reverse complement strand
AAATATTTTTTTTTGTTTCAATTGCTATTATGAAACGTAAACTAATTATAGTAAAATTTAAATATGTAAAAAGTTTGAAAAATTTTTTCTTCTGCCATTATTTTGATATAACAAATTATGCAATGATTTTACATCTTAATTAATTATTTGGGTATTTTAGTTGAGTATACTTAACTAAAAAAATTTTATATTGATATTTATGAATAAAATTTATCAGTTAGGTTGAAATGAGTCAGTGTGCTAATACAAAAAATCTAGAATTTAGAAGAATAAGTATCTCAGGGAGTATAAAGTTTTTTGTTACCTGCTGAGTGTAAGATTAATTATACTTACAAATAAAATCAATTTTAATCTTTGAAAGAATATATGAAAATTTTGTGTGATTATCCTATATAAAAATTTTAAATAATTTAATGATCAAATTAATGTTAAAGATTGATCATTTTTCAGAAATATTTTTTGAATAAAAACTCAAATGACTCATACGTAAAGTTAGATATAAATTTATGAAAGCTTGCATATAATGACTGATCGCCGTTTTATAATTTAAATAGCTTGTTCATAATGGCTAAAAAATTTTATATGCTAATATTATTTTTTACCATAGAAAATATATAGATTAAATAAAATAGATTATTTCATTTCATCTCCTCAATTTTAAAAAATAGCTTTTCTGGCATTTTCATTCTTTAGGGAAAACAAATTCATAAAGAAGAAACGCATTTGCAAACTTTATAAGTTTTTAGTTTATGATTATTATCATTAAGTAAAATAAAATATATTCAAATATAAATTTATATGTTCTTTACAATGTAGAAAATAAATACATATATATTAGAGAAATCGGCTTAAAAATAAAATTAATAGGCTAAATTCCTATATTACTGATTTTTTATAATATGACATCCATTATTTGGAAGATCATTAAGAATATATTAATATATATTTATTATTAACAAATTAAAAGAGATTTGGGAAAAGGCTTGATTTTGTAATTAGTATATATTCGTGTATTGTAATACATTCTGTGCTTAGTTACGTAAAATCAATGTCTCAGCATCATATGATAGTTTTTCTCAGAATATTTTTAGTTCAAGTATATAAAGTCCGTTCTTTTTATTATTTGATTTTCTCATACACAGCGTACTATTCAAGTATTTTGTAGTTATTTAAAAAGTGAAAAGCGTTTTTCTGTATATTAATATTATTTTTCTGACATATGAATTATATATTATACCATAAAATATATAACAATGATAATTAGAGCATATTATAAAAAATTTAGTACATTACCAAAAATAATCTCACTGATAGAGTTGAACAGATATTATTTCAATAATATCCAACACAGATGAAATAATTATTAAAAAAATCCACATTAATTCGTTGTGGTAAAATAAAAGTATCGCTAGATTTTTTTATGAAATAAAGAACATGATTAGGCAGGAAATAATTATTGTAAAAATGACATCACATTTTTAATTATTTTATCTTATTTTTGTAATAAAACTCCAAAAATTCATCAAAAAAATGATAATATTAATTTATTTAATCTATCAACAATAACAATTTTATTAAATTATTCTACTTATTTATATTTTACAGCATTGTGCATGAATATTGTATATCATACTCTATAAATATTTTACTATCGTCAGAGTTCTCATAGGGTAATTTTTTCATTAAAAAATAAATTTTTAAATATTTGGAAGATTCAAATTTCTTCCCATCAAAATACAACTAACTCTTATTCAGATATCCGCAAAATATTCGGAATATTTGTCCATCGCCTGATTTATATAAATTTTGGTAATTTTATAATTTACACCTAATTATTTATCATAACAAATGGTATATTTAAACTTTCACTCATGATACAGAATGAAATATATATGTAATTTTTATAGATTCGGTGTAAAAAGGGTTCAGCGGCTATATTTTTTTAACATGTAAAAATGACTTTAAATGAATTTAATAAAGTAAAATCTTCTTTAGTGTTTTAAAAAAACTTATTCCGTTTTTTCTCATAGTAATATAATTTTTATATTATTTATACGAAATCATTTAGTTTTCCATATAATTTTTACTAAACGAATATTTTATTCTAAAAACGTCAAATTATAAACCAATATTTTAATAATTCTTTTATTATAAGATAAAAATAAGTAAATTGACGAGATCTTTTTTTTAAAGTATATTTTAAATATTTTATTTAAAAATTTATAGTAAAAACACTTATCTATAACTTTATCGATTTACTTTTTTCTGTATAATGGCATAAAATATATTAAATTATGTAAAGTAAATTAGCAGTAAACATGCTACTAGGAAAAAATTTTCTATCTTGTAAAATACATTATCGTCTATTATACAAAATTTTTTGATTTTAAAATGGTATACGTTTCTATAATTGCTTTAACAAAAATATAAATGTAAGTTTGAATTCGCGCAGTCTCTTAAATAATTACTATTATGTGATTTTTTAAAGTTATTCTAATAATTATAAGCATATATATATATTTACTTAGTGAAAATAATATATTCTTAAAAAATAAAATATTTATAAATATTAATTCAATAACTATAAAGAAAATTTTAATTTATAGTCGTGAAATAATATTTTATCATTGATTTAGAAATTGTGAACGATTCATATGATGTCTACTCTGACATAACCAAATCTCACATAAAATTTTTCAAGAATCAAGTCTAAATTCTTAAAGTTTTTTTGAAAATAATCTATGCTTTACCTAAAGGAAATGTGATTTTAAAAAAACAAAATTTAAATGAGTTACCATAAGGTTGTCTTGTCGTATATTTTAAATTCTAAAAAAAAGTCACACTGTCTTCTATTTATATACTTAATAGTTTTTTGATGCATATAAAAAATAAATTTATTACTTATAAGCTATTAGATCTCGCACCAAAAATTCTCAAACATACAGTTTTACCATTATTTTTTGGGCATAACGATATCTATAAATCTAATTTTTATATAATTTCAACATTATTGCATATATCAAAATCATGTTAGATATACATCAAACGTTTAGAATCCTATTAAAAACTTTTTCAAATTTATATTGCATATACTTAAAAAATAAATTCTTTAAAAGATGAAACTTCATACCTAAGAACGTGAGTTTTAATTGAACTGTTCTTGATTTCAAAGAAAATAAAATTGTTGACGTAGTTAGGATGGGTACTCAATCATTAATAATAATATTGCTCTTGACGATAGGAAATTTAATTTAAATTTTTATTCATATAAAAATAATTATCACAAAAAAGTCTTATTTTTTGGATATTTAGAAGTTTTAATTAATATAACATTAATTTAATAGCTTCCTAATTTTAAATACCATTAAATATTTAAAAATTAACTCATAATATTATTTAATATGGCATAAAAAAATTAGAGAAATCTAAAATAATCATATGATTATTATTTTCAAAATAATCACCTGATTTATTTAAGGATAGAGATAAACTTTTGATAGTTTTCGGCTCATTGGCATTATATTTTAATTCTTTTTTTGTTATATTTTTATATTTTAGACTATGTCTAGGTAGATGATTTTCCATATCGGTAGATTCAATATGGTCATAATTGTTAGAATAATACCCAAGTATACCTTCTTTAGTTAATACTGACGTAAGTGCATTTTTATGTGACTGAAACTATAATAAAAATAATATCCAGTTAAGTAAATCATAAAATTCATATATATATATATAAATCATACTGAATAATTTGGATCAGTGTGATATATGGAACTTGTTTGTTCATTTTTTCTTATAGTAAATGGGTATATACGTTGATTATTTTTTCTGCATTCGGAATAAGAAACATTGGGAATATTTTTTATTGAATAGTTTTCGCAACTAGTCTTTGGAAAATGATTGTTCCACATTGAAAGCGTACCATTACATGACTTTCTTTTGTAGTTTGTTTGAAACTGATAATCAATATTTATATTATTACGTTGAGATAGCTCACTATTAGTTTTATATTTGCATATATATTTTTGAGTGATGTTATCACCCCTAGTATCGTGCAACTCATCATTCAAATTTAATTTATTAGTTCCTGTATATAATTCTGAGTCCGATAAGTTAGCAAATACAGTATTATTAATGGTCAATAAATTTGTGGGTTTCGGCGAACTTGGTTTTAATAAAACACTATCATTAGGATGATCATTATCCGTTTTAGAATAATTAGAAGAGTTTTTGAACATATCACAATTAGTACATTTATAAGTCCTTGATTCCATATTTAATTTAATATCTTTAATTTCATTTCTCACAATAGCTAATTCGTTGGTAAATGTTTGGATAATCTGGTTTTTGGATACGGTTACAATCTCCATAATAGAATCTAATTTTCTATGTAAATATTCCAAATTGAAATCAATATTGGATTTTGTATTTTGCAAGTTTTCTTCACTATTGTTATTAATCTAAAAATATTTGTCATAATTATTTGCAAATTATTTTTAGTTGCACCTCATTATTGATATCATTATTATTACCATATATGTTAGGACTATTTTCTAAACATATTTTTAAATGCTGTTTTGTATATAAATTAATAAACCTTTCTGGTTAGTGCAATCATGGGATACTGATGGAATTGTTGGAAGTAAGTTTCGGTATTCAACATTTTTATAATATGGTTTCGATTCGATTTTTGAAGTAATTGCAGACATTATTTCACTGCTTACATCTCTAAATGTATTTAAGAATGAGTACATAGAGATATAAAATTATTATTTTGTGATAAATAAATATTTACATCTAAAAATTATTAAAATGATAGTTTTGTTAATCTCTATTTTGAAAAATGAATAATGTAAAATTTTTTAGGAACTATATATCTATAATAATTAATGATTTTTCAAAATAAAATTTTATATCAAAGAGTGAATCAGTTTTTTAAATCAATAAATAGTCGTTAATAAAAATCTTTATATTTCTAGTGTATATTTTACGTTAAGAAGACCCTTTAAAAAATAATAAAAATATATATTTTTTTATTATTTATGATTATACTTAATGTTTTATGATAAAGAAACATTAGAATATATGTTAAATTTGATTAGTTTGAGTTTTGATTCAGTTTTAACATATATAGCTTCTTATAATAATTTACAAAAAATTAAACAGAGTTACTGAATGTTCTGAAATAGCACGAATTACTGATAACATGAGATATAAAATAACTTATTAATGAGTAAAATTATATTTTTTATATTCTCCAACAAAGAAACTAGATTTTATTTTGACAAGAAATATTTATTCTTTATTTACCTTATAGTGTCGTAATTTTGATAGCCTCATGAAAAATATTATTTGCGTGCTTCATAATTTTTTAATATTACAAAATAATAAGCATAAATCTATTAATTTATTTATAATCGTTTTATAACAAAGTTTTGAGGGCTCGAAATTGCTTAAGAGCGGAGACGACCTAAATTAATAAATTAAATAAAAGTTTTTAGTTATGTATTTTTAATTGTATATCTTATATTGCTATACATTACTAAATTCTTAAGTTCTTAATGGTGTCTATCATAGGATTTAGGAAAAAGTAGTGCTTGTTTTTAATTAAATCAATATTAATTTCAAAATGGAACTAAACAGAATTATTTAGTACCATAAAAGTATCGAATGTATTGATTTTAATAGGATATGGCGATGTATTTTCTAAGTTATATTATAACTAATTATTTATTAGAATTTTTTTATTTTAATTCTCAAAATCTAATCTATACATCCTAATCATGATTAATAATAAATGAGTAATCAGTTATTTAAAAAATTATATAATTTTATAAATATGCATAATAATGATATTTAAGAGTCTAAATATCACAAGAGGATAAATAATATAAGTTAATGATTAACTCAAGTGCTTAAAAACAAATTGAATTATTTAGTTTCCTACAAATTCGCTAGATCATTATAAGCTTGAGGTAATTTTACGATATTTTTCCACAAATGTTGACATTTTGAAACGTAAAGGATATTTAAAGTTGTTTGATAAAATTTTCATAAATTAAGAATTCACAACCGAAATTAAAATTTCTTTTTTCATTAAATAGCATGATCTGTAAAGTTTTATAGAAACATCACTATTCGTGTCTTATTTATATAGAGAGAAATCCTCATTATGTCGTTTGTCTGATACCATTTATTAATGAAATGAAACTGTTCTAGAGTATGGATTGTTTAAATTTAACATATATTTAGAGAATACTGCGATTATGAAAAAATGTTAAATATAGTTATCCAAATTTTTATAGCTAATTAATCTATGCATGAATAATAAAATATACCAAGATAATTTTATTCTTAAATAAATTTATTTCATATTGAACTTCTCATTAAAACTTTAGGTGAAGTCATTTTACAATTATAATCATTCTAAAAACAATTTAATTTTTTTAAATACATAATTTAACTTATCTTTTTTAATTATAATAAAATAATTTAACATGGTAAGAGTGATCGTCAATATATTGATGTATTATATAAACGTCAGTAAAAAATTAAAATATAAAATTTAATAATTATAAATTAATTTATTTTTAAGGGCATTAACTTTAATAACAAGGTTTAATGAATATAAAACTTAATTTCTTGAAACAATAGCATACATTGTGTACATTTCATACTATAAATTACATTTTAAATGTTTAAGTTCATTCAAAACTGTGCTACTGCTATGTAAATTTGAATGTGTCGTAAATTTTTGGCACTTTAAAAAAAAAGGAATTATCCTATTTCTTCCACGATAAATACATTACGCGAATTATACCAGTATTTTTATAATGTTATATTTCAAAGAAATTCTAATTTCATATATAGTTATTACTGTATAATATTTATAGTCCAAGTGTTCGATTTCAAGAAAATATTTAATTATTTTGATTATATTTTAGAAAAAAATATTATTTATTTTAAAATACATTTTATTAATAATTTATTTATTTAACCTTTAACATGTAAGCAGTAATTTTGAAAAAAGTAAAATCAAGGAAAGTTAATTTCATAGAGCTATAAATATAAATTAAATAATAAATGCTGTTTTTTTAATTCGAATTTCCCTACTATTAACGTGAAATTTGTATTTACATATTCAATACTACGTTAAACTCCTTTATCTCTGCTTTTATATAAATATACGGAGAATATTTGTAGATATCTCATATAGAAAGTCCTTTATGCATAAAATCTATAAAACGCATTTTTTACGTTTACTTAAAAGAGTAATATTGCATAACTTATAGGAGCCTAATATACATATAGATTGATGATAATATAACAAAATGAGGGATGTTGATAGCAAACGTAATTATATTTCTTTTTGTGGTAATCAATTTTAAAGATAATAAAAAGAATAGTTACCAAGGTCACGGAATACGGACTATTACGGGATTATATAATATATGAAAATGCTTCTACTTAAATATAAATCAGTAAGTTTAAGAAATTTCTGTATTAATTCGTTCATTTTTCTAATGTAAAGATTTTCTAATTAATTATAATTTATTAATGTGCTGATTTTTTTCATTAATTAAAATTTATAAATAGTAATACTATCTATTGTTGGAAATATTATTTATGAATTAAATATAAATGAAAATTATTTTATAAGGAATTATTACTATATTTAATCATTCTAGACAGAGAATACATTTTATAGGCATTAGTTTAATTTTATATGAGCATTTGTAAGGATAAAAAAATTTTTATTCTTGTAAATATTTTAAAAATTGGGCAATTAAATGTCTACTTTTAGATATTAAACACTATAAATTATAATTAGTAATTTTGACTTTAATAAGTGAAGAATTTATATAAATATTAGTAAATAATATGCCCTGTGAATCCATAAAAAATATCACCTATGAACATATATAGCTTAATCGTATATAAAATGGTATTTATTTTGCGAAAAATTGGATAATTCTATTAATCTCTATAATTAAAGTAACTGAATTATACTTGGTATAAGTTTCTATTAAAATTTCTATATCTTAAAAAGTATGTTTTCAAGATTAAGATGCATGTTAAATAGCAATATAAGATTATTTCTTAATATAAAAGCTAACTTAGTCGATTTTAGTGTCTTATTGATTGTATGTATAGTATAGTGTAAGCTATAGGACTCGGTGATAAATAGCATTATTTCAAAATTTTCTTAAAAATAGTCATTAATATACAATATTTAATGTTAATAAATATTGGAAAACGGTATCTTATTGTTTAAAAAAATTTATATTATTATTTTTATTTTATTACAACTAAAAAAACTATAACTCACACTTATAACTGAATTATATTTGTTTATTGTACAGTTATAAAAGCGATGGTATAAAAACGTGGTTTTAAAGAGGGCGGGCAATATTTGAATATAACACTTCAGGAAAACAATCAAAATTAAATCAGTAATGTAGTTCTATAAATTTAAGTTTTTAAAAGTAATAAGATAATTTAATATACACTGAGAGAATTATGCCTAAAATACACTCCAATACTTCAAAAAAATGATATATATATATAATCGTAGAATATAAGAATGATAAAGAATTTTTTATTATTTAATAATTTTCTTATTAAACAAGGTTCAAATTTTTCTTATGTATCAAATAATGAATTTTTATAATCAAGACACAGCTATTTATTAGTTTAATTACGAAATTAGATTATATATCTCTCAAGTAAGCAAGAAATTATAGTCTTATGTGGGTAATTTACAATAGAATATACCCTATTAAAATACTCATATTTTATTTAACAAATATATTGAGACGCAATTACATTGTCTAGAAGGATTATTATTTGTGATAATTCAAAAAAAGATACATTAATATAATTAATGATAATAGCTAATTCTTTTAGACTAAGACTATCACTACTTGACACGTGCCAAAAATCTTTCAATGAAAGCGCTATAGATTCTATCGTTTTACTCATTACACAGAAGTATAAATTGCTCAATGATCTAATTTTATTATTATAGTTTATGTGAAAATTATAATTCAAAAATCCGCAACTGAGGATATAAAATAAGTGGCGTCTAACAAATTTATGACTCAATATCTTTTCCTTAGGCAAATAACGTATATTTTCATTGCGTAATTACATAATAGTGGTTGTGCCATAACGTCTATTATAGTTATTTTAACCTTTAAAAACGTCCTTATCAAAAATATATTGTTTAGTTGAATGAATATATATGCATAATATAACAGTAATAGGTACATATTTAGTCTAATAGAAATAGTTAAATAAAAATTAGTCATTCAATCAAACATTAAAAATTTTCAGCAATTAAAGAATTTTTTTGAAGTTATTGTACATAAATATATATTTATAATAAATGTTGCCGAAAGATATAGTATAATGAATTATATAAAAAAATAAAATACATTTGAAATTTATACAAACTATATAGGAGGTTTTCTCAACTAAACTTATCATTTTTTTTAAAATTATTTTTAATTTATTTATAAATTACAACAGCAATATAACTTTTTTCTAAAATACCAAGTTAGTATAAAGAAATCAAAATAGCTAAGTGCCCAACAAAAAAACGTTTGAATTGGCAAGTATCCTAATACTATTACACAGTTTTTAATAAAAGATATTATCTCTATTATAACTATACTTTTCTTGCGTCCCTTTATCAGTATGTCATGTTTGGTATCTAATTTTTTTAAAATTATTCTTTAATACAATAGCTTAGTGGTGTTTTCGTTATCTTGTGAGTATAACTTTAATATAAACACTAATATAAATATTAGTTAAATAAAATTTTTTTTTTAAATATGTCAAGTATATCATTTTTAGTTCCTAAAAATTCATATTTTCAATGATTAAAATAATTCACTGAAAAATAAACAAATATCGGACTCAAGTGATAATGATTAAATATGATAGTAGATTCTAGCTTGCAGGGTTGTATTTCCGAGAGAACTAAACGACGATAAGGAAATATTATCTTTAAAAATGAATTATAGCAAAAAATATTTAACAAAAATTCTATTGTTGCAAAATAGTATTAGTGGAAATAAATTCAAGTTTGAAATTATCGAAAATTACAAGAGATAATATTAAAAAGATTATATTTAATAGATGTTTATAGATTAACGTGTGCAAAATATGGCTGTCATCAAAGTTAGTATAATGATACATGTGACTTTTATTATCTCCTTAATTAATGCTATTGATTTAATCAAGAAATTCTTATTAATTTGTATTTTTTACTCACTTAGTACTATGGTAGTATTTATAATTCAAAATAATTTTAACTATTTTTGATTATTTTAATTCATGAACTAATAAAAAAGTTAAAATATTCAAAAATTTGCAATTTGAAGTTACCCATACGTTAATAAAACGAAATGTTAATTTATTCTAATTATTCATATTCTACTTCATAATTATAATAATATAAAAAATAGTCAAAATGTGACTTCAAATGAAGTGAATAGTTTTTTTATCGTTCATTATATGGGAAAATATATATTTTTGTCATACCTTCTACTTGATCTAAAAACATCAGTACCACCGGAAGAATAACTATCCAGCATATACATCTTTTATAAAAATACAATATTTAGTGAAAATAAAAGTACAATATACATTATCATTGCTACTATATCCGTCATTTATAATGCCATATAGGTCACTTTTAAATATACTCCTAGTTTCATAGTCGGATCTGTCTTCCTTCATATATATATATATAATTGCAGTATAGATTATTTATAATTTATTTACATTTTCATAACTTAAATAATAGTTTTTGCTCCCTTCATCATCGATACTAATAATCTTGCGTCCAAGTAAAATTTTACTTTTAGCCTTAAAATTTGTAAATAAAATAATATATAGATTAAATTATATATAAATAAAATTATATATTAATAGCACTACCGATTCGATTATTTTTTCATTATCACTTTTAGTGCCTAAAGTAAAATTAGAAAATCACTTTTTAATTATAAAAAACGAGCATGTGTTACTCATTAAAAAACAAATTCTAATTGAATTCTGTTTTGATTAGTGTCTCAGACGTAAAATTAACATGTAATATATAAAAAATATATCTCAAGTTATATTATACGATGATACAAAGGAGAACTTAAAAAACGTATTTTATTTATTAATTTGGACGATTTAGTCTATTATTAAAAATATTACATTAATATAGTTTTTAAGGTGTGTCTATTTTAAACCCTATTTTAGGCCGGGTGTTAATTGCATTTTTGTATTCTTGAAATGAAAATAAATTAAAAATTATATATATATATATATATTTTAAATTATTAACATATTTACAAATATATATTTTTAAAGGGATTATTAATCATGCATCTTACAATCAATATTAATAGTATTGAATAAATGTAAAGTTGGAAGATAGTGAAAATGATTAGTACTGGAGTAATTATGTATATAAGAAAAATAAATAATAGATGGATATATTAGACAATCTGGAAGTGTTTTCTAACTGCTTTTAATCATATGTATTATTGATCATATTAAAAAAGTTTTAATTATAAAGCAACGAAACTTATATTTTTTGCATAATTCTGTATAATTAAAAAGTATAAATTAACATAAAAAATTGTTTTACATTCGTTATATCAAAATATTAAAAGAGCAGTAGCATACAGACTCTATTTCTTTTAAAGAAAACCCTAGTTTTAATGGATCAGATTGTGAGCAATATTACCCTCAAGTTTCTGACCATGATTAAGGTCTCAAAATATGATTTAAAATACGAAATTAGAAAAATTAATGTGAAATCTGTAAATCATAAGAAATTAAAAATAAACAATATTACTGTAAACAAGCTTTATTCACAAAGAATAAAATAATTGATAATTATTATTTAATTTAATTATACAATTAATCGTCAAAAAATCGATTTTTAGAAAAAGAGAAGTGTAGCATGTTGTTTTTAAAGTTAAGATAGAACTAATTTTTAAAATTTAAAAATTTTTTATTTATATATATACAAAACATTATTAAATTAGAAAGATAAATTAAAAATTTAATAAATGAACTATAATTTAAAGTTAATTGTATTCAGAAAATGATTTTATTTTATTTTTTTATGATAAAATTCTCTGTTTAGAATGTGTATTTTAATTAATCAACTATTTTCGATTTTATTTATTGACTATATTGCAGCATATATAATATCAAAATTTCTGAATTAAAATTTAATGATAAACAGATTAAACAGTGCTATTACAACTAAATACCATACAATCTATAAAAAATTAAAATTAAATACCACAAAATTGTGCTATAAAATAATTAATATAAATGTTAAATTTTTTTCAGTTAATCCACTATTTTTTGTCTTTATTAGGATTATTTACTCAATTTTACAATAAAAGTATAATAATACTATATTTTTATAATACAAGTCATTATTTATCAGTATTGCATATTTAGGGATTTATTATTTCACTTATTGACTTTTTGATGGTAAGAATTAAGTAGATTAAGGAAGTGTCAGAATATAATTTATACATATAGACACTATAATTATAACCTTGAGGTTACGGATTTCAGTCCTGGTGTCACCCACTGCTTACTGTATATCGTCCCCCTTAATCTGATGCTAGAAGAAACACTGTGGTAATTTCATGTTTCTATAAAAAGTTATAGTACATGCTGGTAGTGGGAGTAAGTTTGATTAGAGGGTGTATACGAAGACTGATACACTAGGGTATTATAGTAAATACCTGCCTATCGTTGAGGTAATTTCCACAGAGCTATATCCGTCTAATAGATGGATAGAGTAGGAGTTGTGGTCACCTTAAAACGAGTATGTTTATTTTTAGTAAATAAAATTCCTACACTACCGTAGAAAAATATGCTTGAGCTGGTGTGTAATGTCGTGTAGTTGAAATATGTTGGAAAATTCCGCGGCGGTGCCTACAGCATTTAATGAAGCAAGTTTGAACAACTTCAACTTCACAGTCGAATAAGCTGCGCCAAATGCTTAACCTTGTAACTAAAAAAATATATATGAAATAGATGTATTCACGTTAAGACCCTTTGAGAATAGTCGTAGTACTTTTTTTTTAAATATTGTTTAAAAATCACATGTTAATTTTATGTTTATTATTAAATTACTTTATATCATTTAACATTAACTTTTGTTGGTGTATTTAGACTGTAACCCTTTGAGAGATGGAAAACTGTAATCAATATCTTAATTTCAAATAAATGGAAATTTTTTTTCTCTAAATTTGAATATGTTAACAAAACGTAATTTTTAGAAATATAGCTATTTTTAATAATTAATGACTTTTCGTAACACTCCATATATCACTTAGTTTTTACATGATGAACTTGATAAGCTGGTTTTATTATATCAAGCTATATAATGTTGTGTATACTTTATTAGTTGTGATAAACTTTATCTGGTGTCGAAAGATTACTCTTTGATACGCTAAGATAATTCATAATGATTTTTTAAGTTCTTTATGAACATTTATTAAGGAGCTTATTGATACTTAAAACACCTATATTAAATATTTTTATATTACTTTTTTATTGATAATGGTGTTTTCATAATGTAAATGTATTTATAATAATTCTTAATAAATAGTACAAGAAAAACTATTACATAAATTCAATACTGATAACAATTGTCGGTTCTTTAAGAGTTTTGATATTTATTTAAAAAAAAGCTATCTATGGAGATAAGATTACAAAAACTGAAGTATATAAAGTTTAAAATATTTAAAGTATCTTTATGTTATTTTACATATATTGCTTTTAACAATAAGAGCCTAAAAATAACCGGAACGTTTAAAAATCATTATACCACCATTTTTGTATTAACTTGAAAATTTTGAGTTTGAAAGGATTTATAAATAATTAATATGCTAATCGTAAAAAAATAAAACATTAAATAAAATTCATAGCAACACTTTTATTAAAATTATAATAAAAATCACCTACATTAAAGAGTTGAAATTATAATTATAGAAAGAAAATAAAATATATATATATATATATATATATATATATATAAAGACTAATTAATAAACACGTGCATGAATTAACAGTGGTTAAACTTTTTTTATACGATTATAATTTTATATTAAAATAGAGTGAACTAGATATATTAGAAATATGTCAATTTTAGATCTTTCGTTATTGCAGATAAAAAATATATTGTAAATTTGGCGTCTCAGTTTTATCAGCACACAAGCTCACGATACTTAAAAAACATATTACGTGCCATTTTCGAGACATTTGTAGTATTTTCAATTGACAACTCATCATGTTTGATAACTATACATAAAAATTATTATTTAGTCATAAAAACTATATTTATAAAGGTATAATTCGATATTACTTGATGAAGGTAATGAATTTTCTGCTAGATCTTTATCTTTGGTTAGCGTTCCAGCATCCAAATAACTCAATTCCATACTATTTACATGCTGTTTCCTTTCTATCATTTTATTCTTTTTACCACTATATGTGTGCGAATAAATCTGATTATTGGAAATTTTACTATAATTTATATTAATAATAAAATTATGGAAATGTTAAAGGACTTTTCAAAGTCAGAGTCTCTTCTATCAGTTTTAGTGCAAATATCTTTATTGCCGACTTTATTATATTTACATGACTTGAGTTCACTTTTCTTTTTCTATTAAATATATAAAAATAATCTTATAGATACTGATAATTATAAAAAATCGACTGATAATTAAGAATACATACAAGTAAAATTTTATTTTTATCCCATATTTCACAGCGCTTTTGCTGAATCACATTAGAATCATTATTATCCTGAAATATTTCAAAGATTTCGTCTTTACATCTTAGAGAACAGACAGTTTCATCTGAATATGAACAAAAACAGAAACCTGCATTACATAGAACTTCCACGGCAAATGAAGCTTCAATGCTAGGATTATAAAGGGGATAATTTTCCAGTCTCATTTTGTCACGTTTTAGTAATGTGCATATGTTTTAGACAGATTAAGAGAAACAATGAGTAATATTATATACTAAATTTATGTCTCAATATTAATACTTTAATAGACTATTAATATGTGAATAAGATTATATTTTTGTTTGATTGAGAATCATGTGCTCGACTATATTCGTACTATTCTTCCTTGTTATTAATAAATATTACTAATCAATATATATATAACAGTTATTTATATTTGAGAGCTGGATGATCGAAATTGATATATTTATAATTAAAATTCACAATTTAACTCTAGTCATGTCTAAATTAGAATTCCACATTCATGTTACATTTTAGGAATTTACAGTTGGTCGTTTTTATAAATAATTTTATAATCTGATTAAAATCTATTAATTTTACAATCTGAAAAGTTTACTTTATGTGCTCTAAATACTTAATGAATCTAAACTTATATATTTAAAATATACCAATGTTTCTGTGGAAATATATTAGGTTCGCATATGTAGTTTTTATTAGCTTCATCGTGAAATGTGTCATATTCTATAAATCTATGAAAGAACATGTGCATCTTTACTATGATTGTGGGAAATAAATAAAAACATTAATTTTTAATTTCCTCGCTTTACGTTTAATGTTAATTGGGATGTTTTATATTTTTGAATTTTTAAAAGTATACTATACCGAATATAAAAATGATAACAAAATGTATATAAGATATTATTTTAATGGACTACGATAAATTCTCAGGTTGAATGTGAAATTATTAGCTGCACTGATTATAACTTCGTAGGAAAGAATTCGCCAATAGATATATTAAAAAATTTTTTAGTGCGCCCTTTCTCAACTATAAAATTTTAATAAATTACGTCTGCGTGAGTGGCTACAAACGATTAAAATGTGCGAAATTAATAATAATCTGAGATTTTACCTACGTTAATAAATGAGTTAAAATAAATATTAAATTTTTTGTGTGTAAAAATAAAGGATAAGTAACATATTTGTTGAGTCCAGAAAATAAATAAATATTTAATAAAGAGTCATTAATAGTGATTTGTCTATTTAATGTATCAATACAAATGATTACAAACTTTTTTTAAGAATAAAACTATATACTACTTTTACATAGAGTATAGTTTATCTTTTCTATGCTTTTATTCTTTGAAAACTTCAATATTATTAATATATCATTGTGAACATACCTATATTTGAAATATTTCTGATTTAAAAAAAGTTTATAAAAAGCTTGAATATATAAAGTATTATATATCCATTTAATGTTATAATTTAATCTCTATTGATTATATGTAAGGTTCATATTGTTCAATGTTTATCGTCTTTCGTCCATATTAAACGTCAGTATTAATATTTCGATATATTTTTGCATAATTAGCAATTTAAATTACACAAAAAATGAATATTATATTTCTAATGTCACCGTGTTTATATTTTAACGTTTCTCGATATCACTACACTTAATATGCACATAAAATACAATAAACTTTTTGTTTCGCTTATGGTTTTGATTGATCTATATTTTTACATCAGATTTATTTTAAATTTCACCATTTTCTAACATAATGAGCGATTGTTGGCAAGTAAGTTGTTACAGATATCAGATATTTATGTGCATAAATATCATTAATATCTGAATTTTTCAAGTAACTATACAAAGATTATAATTATTTCTTAGAATATAAGAATGTATATTAAAAAAAATCACTCAGACTTATTTTTAAACAATCATATGTACTAGATAATGCTAATTATCGAGTTGTTTACGTTTACATAATAGAAATTCCAAATGTCTAACTTTTGAGATATATTTACACGTAATTTTTTCGGCTATCGCTATTTCATCATGACTTTGATCATTAATATTAAGAAAAAAAGACTAACACTAAATGATTATTATGTAAAACACATTGCATCACAATAATTTTTGGTGAAAACCGAATAACTTGGCATCTCAAATCTATAAAACATATCAGCATTATTTCTAATTTATCTGTAAAAATCTAATAATAGAATTCCTAATAAAAATTATAATAAGAAATACGACATTTTCATTTAATTGCTAACAGTTTTCTTAGAAGATACTTTCCCATTCAATAATTTGAATAAATGGAGTGTATTAAAATCATTTTTAACATGGTATATTTACATGTCTAGATGAATTGAGAACGTACATTATATTTTCAAAAATATTTTCATGCTATATTTGAAAAGGAAATTAGTTAGCTAAAAAATTTGCTACACTACTCACCGCTATTACTTATAATATATCTAAACCCCTAATATTTTTTTTTAAAAATTTGCCTGAATATTTTGGTCTTTATTCCATAGATATATCAAGATGGATACTAGTACTATGATCACTAAAGTAAACTCGATACTGATGGACTTAAAATCGGGTAACATATTTGAAACGTCTGATCGTAATAGTGAGAATTCGTTGGGTACTATTCGTGATTGTCGCACCATACCACATAAAATTTATTTTTGATATTAGAACTAATTTCAGGAGTGATATCAGAATTTCTCGCCTAACACACATGATGAATTTAACAATTAGGACATTAATTTTTATTATTTTCTACATGTCTACAAGTTTTGCATGTAATTTGCTTGGAAGTTAACAATAAATCAGCGGTTCTGAGAGATATTTAGTTCATTGTCAGATTAAACCGATTTTGTTATGTGTAAGATAGTTGTAATCCGCTGGTATAACTTTTACAACTCGCTTGTGCAGTTTTTTCGTGTTACAGAGTAAATAAGAAGGGACTTAATTACTTACAAAAAAATGAGCTGTAAGAACTATTTTCGTAAATACTGCAAACAGTCAAAAGATATTAATTATAATATTATCTCCAGTGAAACCATTATTACAAAAGATAATAATACAAATAATGGTTACAAATTCAAAGATCCTAGAGCTAAAAATGGAATAGTTACCTCTTTTTAAAATGCGTTTTATAATAATTGTACTGCTACAAACATAAATTCAAACACTATTAAATATTCTAAATTTAGACGACAAAACGGAATGATAGAAAAAATTATTACATAAAATAAACAAATTTTAGGGGATTATTTAAAGAAGTATAGTCAGATATTGTTCATACTCTCTATTTAGATAAATATGGTATTTCCAGCGTCTAAATTCATCAACGGCCCTAGCCAAGTTCATATAATTGGAATGATTGATTACACAAATATGCTGAACTCGTTTAACCCTCTAAGTATCTTGGGGTCGAATCGACCCCAAAGCGATTTTAAAACTGGCATAGCTTCTTCTACTCACATTCAATTAACAAAAAATTCCATCTAATCCTCAAAAATATATTTCTTTATCAATAAATGTAAAAATTAATATTTAAAATTTTATAAACATGGAGAAAATTAAAAAAGCACCCTCCAAATAACAAATGAGGTCGAATCGACCCCACTTTTTTATTTGCTATTTATGTAAATCTATAATTTTTAGTTTATTGTTAAAAATATTAGGATATTCTATCGACAGAATATTGAGATATATGCAGGTTATTAAATCTATTGAGGTCACGTGATCAGATAGGTAATTGTTTTGCGTGGTTATATCTTCTTGATTTGTAAGAAAATAATTATTTTTCATTATTCTGGTTAAGTCTAATAATATTTTTTTAAAAAGATATTAATGGATTTCGACTTTAACAATTCTATTTATAACGATGAATCCTCTGGGAGTGAGTTTGAAGATGCTCTTATTGATGATTATTCCGAAGAAAGTGATGATGAGCTAGAAAACTACGATACATCCTTTACCAGCAAGAGTGGCCTTGTTTGGAACACTAAAAAACCTTCTGCATCAAGAGTGTGCGCAGAAAACATTATGAATACTTCCTCTGGTTCAAAAATTTACACAACAATCAAGGTGAAATCAATGGTTGACTGTTTTTTCTTATTCTTTTCTAACGAACTTATTAAAATTATATTGGAACTCACAAATTCTTTTGGATCTCAATATTTTGGTGATACTTGGACTGATATTGATGAGGTTGAATTGAAAGGGTATATTGGTAGTCTGCTACTAATGGGTGTACACAAAGACCGAGAAGAGCCTCTTTCAGAATTATTTAGTATGAGTGAAGGTAGAGAAATATATACAGAGCTTTTTAGTTTGCGGCGGTTTAGACAAATCACACGAGCATTACATTTTGATGATATGTCTACAAGAACTCAGAGAAGAGAGCAAGATAAATTTTGCCCAATTAGAGATTTTTTGATGTGTTGGAAATCATGTTTCTCTCCTAATGAAAACATAACGATTGATGAACAGTTGGTTCCTTTTAGAGGAAAGTGTCCATTTAAGCAATATATGCCGTCGAAGCCTGCTAAATATGGGATAAAATTTTTTATGGCAGTTGACCCTATCTCCAATTATGTTTATAATGTCGATGTTTATCTGGGAAAGAATAATATTGAACCATCTAGAAATGGGAGTGTTGGGGAAAATATTGTTTTACAACTTAGCAGTCCACTTTTCTATTCTGGAAGAAATATAGTTACCGACAATTTCTTCACATCATTAAATCTTTCTGAAAAACTATTGGATAGAAAATTAACTTTATTAGGAACAATTCGTCACAACAAAAGAGAACTACCCCCTTGTGTATTACCTTCAAAAAATAGACAAGTTTACAGCACTACCTTTCTCTACAACGGAAAAAATATGCTAACTTCGTATGTGAGCAAAAAAAATAAGTCAGTTATTCTTCTGTCAAGTGGAACAACCAACGACACCATAATAAGTGGAGATCGAAAAAAACCAGGAATTGTTATCGCTTATAATGAAACAAAAGATGGTGTTGACACCATTGACAGAATGTTAGCGTCAGTTTTGACTAGACGATTCAACAGGAGGTGACCCATGATAGTTTTTTTCAATGTATTGGATACATCATTTGTAAATGCATTTTGCATATATAAAGATGTGTTTAAGTCGTACATCATAAGGCGAAAGTTTCTCAAGGAAATTGCTGCAGAACTATATATACCCCTTCTACAGACAAAAAATAAAAAATATTTAAATAAATCTCCATCTTTAGTCTCTTCAAAAGTGTCAAAACCTCTTTTAAAGCCACGCAGATGTCAAATATGTCCAAGAAAAACCGACAGAAAAACTGTAACATATTGTAATAAATGCAACCGGTATTTTTGCAATGACCATTCAGCCAAATGCTGTACTCAATGTTACAAACATCAGTAATATTACAAAATATATAAATTTTCTGTCTATTTTTCTTTTTCTTGTTTTTATGATTAATTATTCCATGATGGACTTTTGGCGAAATACGACATAAATAATACAACGTCTAGTTGTTTTTGTAGTAGCAGACCATAGAAATTCAACGAGCATTACTTAAATTGAAAACTGACTGCGATAATTTAAGCAATAAACGAATTTTACATTATAATAAAGTATTTTAACATTACAAATTTAATACCGTAACTAAGAAATAACCATAGCTTACAAATTGTCTGGTACAATAGTAGCGTTATACAGAGGATTAGGTTTTTATACTTCAAATTACTTAAAATTCTATCGACAGAATTTCAAAATATTTTAAAAAATAAATTAAAATAAATTAATTGTTATAAAGAGAAAATAAAAAAGTGGGGTCGATTCGACCCCATTTGTTACTTCGAAGGTTGCGGATTTTTTGATCGTTAGAGGGTTAAAATAGAATAATGACCTTTTCTTGTTTAACTAAATCACTATTGAATACGCATGTAGACTCTAAAAAACTATGGCTATATGTTGGAAAAATCTAAAATTGATTTTTCCAACTCTTCCTAAAATACAAACTATACACCTTGTTATGCTCGTTTTATCTGATGAAAATGAAAAATCTTTTAAAAAAATCAGAATAAATAACTCACATGATCGGCGGAAATTTAACCAACAAATAAATTCGATGTGTAACACTATATTAGTTTAGTAAATAACCATCCATTATAGTCTATCTTCATACAGCATTCACTCGTACATAACATATATCCATCGATTATTTGTTTGCAAATACTGTTTTTTCATTCATTATCGTCGATTTTCATCGATCATAACGGTTAAAAATAAACGTCGAAAATTCTGCACCCTAATTATATGTATACGTTTATGAATTTTTACATTGCATATATCTCAATCACACATTAAGAAGACAAAAAATGTAAATGTGTATATTTTTTTCTAATTAAATTATGTAGAGTGAAATAGTCTCTTAGCTTTTTTGTATTTTGGATGATAGTTTAAATCCAAATAACCCATATTGCTTTGATATATAATTTTGTTAAATTTTAAAATAATTATTGCAGTGATTTTTATTCTGTAAAAATATGTATATTCAAGTGACATTTGTTGAAAATGATTCTTAGGTTACATAACAATGGTTTAAAAGAGCAACTTTTTTTTTATTTAATGGACCAAAACATCTTAGTTTTAATAACATAAGGAAGAAACTGGCTTACCTTAGAGCAACACTTATAACAAAAATATGTGCATTAGATATATTTTTAAGAGTTGATATACGCAATCGCTAAACTCCACGTCGGCAAATATGCCTGTTATGATGTGAATTTAAATGGATTCTAAATTAGTTAAACATATTTGTAGCAAAATTAAAACTATAATACTAAAAAGTTTTGTAATTTTAAATTTTTAAGATGGAATTTAGTTATAACATTGATTTTAGACACATTTACAACTGTTTGAACCAATAAAATATATGCAGCAAAATGCGGATATATGAAAGGCTACGAGATACTTTTGTGATGCAGTTATAAAATAATTAACGTAATATCAGAGTCTGCTTAAGAAGTGTATTTCTACCTAAAGACACTATATAGAGTCTTCTAGTGACTTTAGGTAAATCGAACTCTTTATTCCATGCAATGGGTTAATAAAGTGAATACTTATTAAATAACTGCTGTCAATTTCTACATAGCTTTCCATCCAACAATATTTTTTTATATTAGAACGGTATACATGAGTCAGCAATTTGATGGAATGATTGCAGAATAAATATTTCAAAGAAGAAACGCTTATTTATTGTCATAACTAATATCAATAGGAGTTTGAATACTCGTAGCTTATAATAAATTAGCCTGAAGCATAAATATTTAGTTTTACGTAATACTAATACCATTTCCATTATTAACAAACTTTTGAGAGGGATGCATCGGAATAGCCCTAGTAAAATCCTTACCATTACGTATAGCATTAAATATAATAATATTTCTGAGAAAAAAGTATTTTAAGTTTAATTCTAGAAATCAGAAAATTTAGAGATAGAATATTGTCAGAATATTTCATTAATATTCAAAAATAAGTTCAATTTCATAACAAATGAGATCTTATGTTATAAGTGCCAAATAATAAATTCGTGAAATTTAAATTTCCTAAAACGCGCAATAGCTCATATAGAAATTATAGAAAAGTAAAATACTCACTCATATTTATTAAGATAATAAATTAATTATCGAGATAATGTTTAGATTTAAGCTCATTTTATTGACTAAAATAAAGCTAAAAATTTGTGTCATGGTTAATTAAATGAAGAATAAAACTTTAATTTGCATACGGAATTTATAATAATTAATGCCATACTTGGTGATAGCGTTTCAGTAAATTCAACAGAATCGATTAAATCACATATATTTATATTCGGCACTAAATAAGATTTTTATGATTTTTTTATATATGAAATGTATGAAGGAATAATGAATATAATTATATAGATAGTAAAACGATGCGGCAAATTTTAGGGGCTCATATATCTAGATGATTAATTTTCAATCGTATAGTTTAAAATTAAAATATATCAATGAACTAGCTAATAAAGTTATCAGTCTAATCATAAATTCAATCTTACTTATATTAGTGGTATAAATTTTTTTGTCATGTAATTTTTTATAAAATAATATGGAAAAGAATTATTTTCTGTCTACTTTATGTATTTCTTCAACTAGATCTTATTATTCTGATTTAATAAAGCAGAATTAAAAACTCAGCATATAAAATTAAATAACATATTTATTCATTTGTCAATATATTTTCGATGTGATTTATAATTATTAATAACCATACTTTAAGGGATATAAGCTCCTATTATTATACAATTAAAGTTATCCCTAATTATAAAAAAATCCATATATGCCATGTGTGTATACTCTGATTTTTATCATCATATATTACTCAGGAGAAATAAATGTAGTCATGTGGGTATCCCAAGTTCAAATTATAGTATAGTGTATTATAAAGAAAATACTCTCATTAAATAATTCGTTTTAAGAAAAAAGCGTACAGTTACTGAACTATGAAATTTCGAGTAGCAAGATATTGAGGAATAGAAATTCATGATATTTGTAAAATATAAATAAATAATTAATTATTTTAAATTTGAGACAATTAGCGAAAACTTGCTGTCACATACCAAAATTATATTTTAGATAATTAGGATTATATACAAATCATCTTATTCCTCTAAATGTATAGTTATTTTCCTAGTTACATGATTAAATTATAATCAAAATGTCATATTATATTAACAATGATTATATTATAATCAACATGATAATATTATATTATAAATTATTAATCACAAACTATACAATAATTCAAAACTATTTTCATCGGCCACTTTCTTAGGGAGAGTCTAAGAAGTCCTTTATTATTTTATATAAATTTTAAAAAATAATTTTATAGATTCTATATTAAAGAAAAATTATTAAAAAAATATTTTTCATTCAGTAAGATATAATTCAATGAAAATTTTTATCAAATTTTTATTTTGACAAATATAGGAATTAAGTCAATGTTCCACATTAGCTATTAACTATAGCCACTCTTCAAGAGGTTTCAATTATACATTATGTAATTAATAAGGAATCTTCAAATACACATTCATATTTTGTATATATTTATTATCTGATTATTTAATTTAAAAAATCATAGTACAATTTTACATAGAAGAGGAAGAACAAAAAAATTATAGTTGAAATGCGCACGCAATTATAGAAATGAGACTGACGCTATCGTTGTTGGATAAAGTGGCTAGAGGACGAATATATAATGGGTTTTTTTAAATATTTTAAAATAACATATGAAAATAATTTTAGAAAAGATCGCATACTTAAAGTGGCAACGAAAAAGAAAGACAGTCCGTGGACAAAAATATATAGCTCTCATATCACATAACGAAAGATACTTACGAGTGCCATATTTGGATGAAGTAAGTAAAGTAATTATGAATCACTTTTGAATTTTTATAGGTTCAAGAAAAGTATTTGACGGATTTTAACAAGCGATACTCGCTGGATATATTTAAAAGAAGACTTCCATACATGAAACTTAAATATTGTAAAAATCCCATAAAAATTATTAGTTAATTCCTATAATTCAACATAATTTTATTGAATAAATATAGCAGTGGTACTTATTTTTATATTCCGAAATGAATTTTGTTTATGCGCCAAACGATAAAAAGCGAAATTTAATTCGTTGTCTTGAAAGTTCTGTGAATCCATTAGAGTTCTAAATTAGAAATATCATTTATATTCATTATAAACAGTCAGAAAATCATTATTTTAAAGTTATTTTGATGTATAATTTAAGAAAAAAATACTAAAAGTCTGAATAAATATATGCATTTATTACACTTTTCATAATGAAAACACATTAAAGTTATTTATCGAAATAAATTAGCTATCTGAATTATTGAAACTAATTTTATCAGTATTTCTAGTTTTATATTGATATATAAAAATCATGAGACCAATCTATTAATTAAAATTAGATAACTAAATATACTTTAATTATTTTTTCGTGATATTTCTGAAAGGTGACGTCTAGTGATAACTAAATATACTTTAATTATTTTTTCGTGATATTTTCTGAAAGGTGACGTCTAGTGAAGATTTGAAATATTAATAGATTCTTGTGACTCTTACATAAAATAATTTTATTTGATGTAACAAATTAAGTGATACAGTTTGTTTTATACCTTAATGAAATATCTATTATTGGATTTTTCAAGGGAATAGCAATGAATTATATTTGAATTTTTATATGAGACTATAAAGATTGGCTATCAATTAAATATGATTAAATGTATATAGATAAGAATAATAGAGTTAATAAAAGACATAAATCATAGTATTTTATAATAAGATTAATTTTCGAGATTACAAATAGAATAATATTTATTAATTCTAAACTAGTTTATACCGGTGTTGCACCCAATTTTGAAAGGTTTGAATTTCTAATTAAATTACTTATAATTTTCTTACAATATTTTTTAAATGTTTCAAACGTTATAATAAACAAACGCTAGCTACTTACATTATTACTAAGACAAAATTTCCCTACACATATATGGCTTTAGTTATTCTTAAAATATCAACAATGAAGCCGGAAAAGTTAATAATTTTATTGTTATTTCATTATTTTACGGTACATGCGTTATGTCTAAATATATATATATATAATTTATGTAAACTTCATTCAAATCTTTAAGATTTTTTTGTTTTATATGAATTATACGCATTATAGTTATATTGAAATAGAAATACATATTTTAATAAATTTATTTGTAAAGTATAATAAAAAAATTATGGAAATTTTATATATGAAAAATTAAGAAATTCTTTACAAAATATCTGCATAATAATTATCTTTTTTTAATCTAAGGGTTATAACTAACATAATTTATATCTACCTTTACAATAATTTATTTTTAATTTCTCAAAAATTATTCAGAGCCATTATATAAATGTCTGTTACACAATTTAGCCGCATTCTACATCAAATAAACATTATTCTGAACTCTTTGTATACGTTATATGATCGTATTTCAAGCTTTGAAGATCATACAAATTTTTTTTAAAATATTCAAATAATTAAAGAAATTTTGAATTTCCAATACAATAATTTATAGCACTTAGCTTATTGAACTCGGTTTTTACATTTTCTATCGTCATTATTTTGGTGATGATAAAGATTTATTAAATAATTTAAAATCTATTAAATACAATGCTGTTAATTGGTAAAACTAGTTTTTGAATCTTTCTCCGAATGCATTGTCTGAAATGGATGAGACAGAAAAAATTCTACCTTTTGTTGATAATAGTTTATAAGCATTTATTGTGAAATTTACAAATGAAAAAAAATATTTTAAAACTGCGTAAGTTGCATTTTTTCATAAAGAATGGTGATAAACTTAATGTAGCTTTCCTCAATGTTGTCATGCATTAACACGTATATGAAAGGAATATTTTTTTCTAATATTTTGCTGTGAATTATATACAACTTGTAAAATTAACTTCGACTTTAAATTAAAATTCGGAATTACATACATGTGTGTTATTAAGATGACATATATTAGTATTTGACGAAAATATTATTATTCAAATGTCTTCTATTGATGCAAAATTGCTCATTTATAAAGCAGATAGGTTGTCTTCACTTAAATTAGTACAATATTAACAGTTATA
>NW_027255276.1:0-26588 GCF_042242105.1 Pempheris klunzingeri | reverse complement strand
GCCAGAAAGCAAGTGGCAGCCAAAACAGTGGAGGAGGGGGGATTGGCCAAAAACGCTGACCCCGGGGTCAAGGAAATGGCCGTTTTGGGAGCGGACGCAAAACTGCCTCTTTTTTGCCTCATCCACCTCCAGACCTGCTGGGAAACAGTGACTGATCACTTTTAATGTGGTAAGTCGGCCAGAAAGCAAGTGGCAGCCAAAACAGTGGAGGAGGGGGGATTGGCCAAAAACGCTGACCCCGGGGTCAAGGAAATGGCCGTTTTGGGAGCGGACGCAAAACTGCCTCTTTTTTGCCTCATCCACCTCCAGACCTGCTGGGAAACAGTGACTGATCACTTTTAATGTGGTAAGTCGGCCAGAAAGCAAGTGGCAGCCAAAACAGTGGAGGAGGGGGGATTGGCCAAAAACGCTTGGTCAAGGAAATGGCCGTTTTGGGAGCGGACGCAAAACTGCCTCTTTTTTGCCTCATCCACCTCCAGACCTGCTGGGAAACAGTGACTGATCACTTTTAATGTGGTAAGTCGGCCAGAAAGCAAGTGGCAGCCAAAACAGTGGAGGAGGGGGGATTGGCCAAAAACGCTGACCCCGGGTTCAAGGAAATGGCCGTTTTGGGAGCGGACGCAAAACTGCCTCTTTTTTGCCTCATCCACCTCCAGACCTGCTGGGAAACAGTGACTGATCACTTTTAATGTGGTAAGTCGGCCAGAAAGCAAGTGGCAGCCAAAACAGTGGAGGAGGGGGGATTGGCCAAAAACGCTTGGTCAAGGAAATGGCCGTTTTTGGGAGCGGACGCAAAACTGCCTCTGTTTTGCCTCATCCACCTCCAGACCTGCTGGGAAACAGTGACTGATCACTTTTAATGTGGTAAGTCGGCCAGAAAGCAAGTGGCAGCCAAAACAGTGGAGGAGGGGGGATTGGCCAAAAACGCTTGGTCAAGGAAATGGCCGTTTTGGGAGCGGACGCAAAACTGCCTCTTTTTTGCCTCATCCACCTCCAGACCTGCTGGGAAACAGTGACTGATCACTTTTAATGTGGTAAGTCGGCCAGAAAGCAAGTGGCAGCCAAAACAGTGGAGGAGGGGGGATTGGCCAAAAACGCTTGGTCAAGGAAATGGCCGTTTTGGGAGCGGACGCAAAACTGCCTCTGTTTTGCCTCATCCACCTCCAGACCTGCTGGGAAACAGTGACTGATCACTTTTAATGTGGTAAGTCGGCCAGAAAGCAAGTGGCAGCCAAAACAGTGGAGGAGGGGGGATTGGCCAAAAACGCTGACCCCGGGTCAAGGAAATGGCCGTTTTGGGAGCGGACGCAAAACTGCCTCTTTTTTGCCTCATCCACCTCCAGACCTGCTGGGAAACAGTGACTGATCACTTTTAATGTGGTAAGTCGGCCAGAAAGCAAGTGGCAGCCAAAACAGTGGAGGAGGGGGATTGGCCAAAAACGCTTGGGTCAAGGAAATGGCCGTTTTGGGAGCGGACGCAAAACTGCCTCTTTTTTGCCTCATCCACCTCCAGACCTGCTGGGAAACAGTGACTGATCACTTTTAATGTGGTAAGTCGGCCAGAAAGCAAGTGGCAGCCAAAACAGTGGAGGAGGGGGGATTGGCCAAAAACGCTGACCCCGGGTCAAGGAAATGGCCGTTTTGGGAGCGGACGCAAAACTGCCTCTTTTTTGCCTCATCCACCTCCAGACCTGCTGGGAAACAGTGACTGATCACTTTTAATGTGGTAAGTCGGCCAGAAAGCAAGTGGCAGCCAAAACAGTGGAGGAGGGGGGATTGGCCAAAAACGCTTGGTCAAGGAAATGGCCGTTTTGGGAGCGGACGCAAAACTGCCTCTTTTTTGCCTCATCCACCTCCAGACCTGCTGGGAAACAGTGACTGATCACTTTTAATGTGGTAAGTCGGCCAGAAAGCAAGTGGCAGCCAAAACAGTGGAGGAGGGGGGATTGGCCAAAAACGCTTGGTCAAGGAAATGGCCGTTTTGGGAGCGGACGCAAAACTGCCTCTTTTTTGCCTCATCCACCTCCAGACCTGCTGGGAAACAGTGACTGATCACTTTTAATGTGGTAAGTCGGCCAGAAAGCAAGTGGCAGCCAAAACAGTGGAGGAGGGGGGATTGGCCAAAAACGCTTGGTCAAGGAAATGGCCGTTTTGGGAGCGGACGCAAAACTGCCTCTGTTTTGCCTCATCCACCTCCAGACCTGCTGGGAAACAGTGACTGATCACTTTTAATGTGGTAAGTCGGCCAGAAAGCAAGTGGCAGCCAAAACAGTGGAGGAGGGGGGATTGGCCAAAAACGCTTGGTCAAGGAAATGGCCGTTTTGGGAGCGGACGCAAAACTGCCTCTTTTTTGCCTCATCCACCTCCAGACCTGCTGGGAAACAGTGACTGATCACTTTTAATGTGGTAAGTCGGCCAGAAAGCAAGTGGCAGCCAAAACAGTGGAGGAGGGGGGATTGGCCAAAAACGCTTGGTCAAGGAAATGGCCGTTTTGGGAGCGGACGCAAAACTGCCTCTATTTTGCCTCATCCACCTCCAGACCTGCTGGGAAACAGTGACTGATCACTTTTAATGTGGTAAGTCGGCCAGAAAGCAAGTGGCAGCCAAAACAGTGGAGGAGGGGGGATTGGCCAAAAACGCTGACCCCGGGGTCAAGGAAATGGCCGTTTTGGGAGCGGACGCAAAACTGCCTCTTTTTTGCCTCATCCACCTCCAGACCTGCTGGGAAACAGTGACTGATCACTTTTAATGTGGTAAGTCGGCCAGAAAGCAAGTGGCAGCCAAAACAGTGGAGGAGGGGGGATTGGCCAAAAACGCTGACCCCGGGGTCAAGGAAATGGCCGTTTTGGGAGCGGACGCAAAACTGCCTCTTTTTTGCCTCATCCACCTCCAGACCTGCTGGGAAACAGTGACTGATCACTTTTAATGTGGTAAGTCGGCCAGAAAGCAAGTGGCAGCCAAAACAGTGGAGGAGGGGGGATTGGCCAAAAACGCTGACCCCGGGGTCAAGGAAATGGCCGTTTTGGGAGCGGACGCAAAACTGCCTCTTTTTTGCCTCATCCACCTCCAGACCTGCTGGGAAACAGTGACTGATCACTTTTAATGTGGTAAGTCGGCCAGAAAGCAAGTGGCAGCCAAAACAGTGGAGGAGGGGGGATTGGCCAAAAACGCTGACCCCGGGGTCAAGGAAATGGCCGTTTTGGGAGCGGACGCAAAACTGCCTCTTTTTTGCCTCATCCACCTCCAGACCTGCTGGGAAACAGTGACTGATCACTTTTAATGTGGTAAGTCGGCCAGAAAGCAAGTGGCAGCCAAAACAGTGGAGGAGGGGGGATTGGCCAAAAACGCTGACCCCGGGGTCAAGGAAATGGCCGTTTTGGGAGCGGACGCAAAACTGCCTCTATTTTGCCTCATCCACCTCCAGACCTGCTGGGAAACAGTGACTGATCACTTTTAATGTGGTAAGTCGGCCAGAAAGCAAGTGGCAGCCAAAACAGTGGAGGAGGGGGGATTGGCCAAAAACGCTTGGTCAAGGAAATGGCCGTTTTGGGAGCGGACGCAAAACTGCCTCTATTTTGCCTCATCCACCTCCAGACCTGCTGGGAAACAGTGACTGATCACTTTTAATGTGGTAAGTCGGCCAGAAAGCAAGTGGCAGCCAAAACAGTGGAGGAGGGGGGATTGGCCAAAAACGCTGACCCCGGGGTCAAGGAAATGGCCGTTTTGGGAGCGGACGCAAAACTGCCTCTTTTTTGCCTCATCCACCTCCAGACCTGCTGGGAAACAGTGACTGATCACTTTTAATGTGGTAAGTCGGCCAGAAAGCAAGTGGCAGCCAAAACAGTGGAGGAGGGGGGATTGGCCAAAAACGCTGACCCCGGGGTCAAGGAAATGGCCGTTTTGGGAGCGGACGCAAAACTGCCTCTTTTTTGCCTCATCCACCTCCAGACCTGCTGGGAAACAGTGACTGATCACTTTTAATGTGGTAAGTCGGCCAGAAAGCAAGTGGCAGCCAAAACAGTGGAGGAGGGGGGATTGGCCAAAAACGCTGACCCCGGGGTCAAGGAAATGGCCGTTTTGGGAGCGGACGCAAAACTGCCTCTTTTTTGCCTCATCCACCTCCAGACCTGCTGGGAAACAGTGACTGATCACTTTTAATGTGGTAAGTCGGCCAGAAAGCAAGTGGCAGCCAAAACAGTGGAGGAGGGGGGATTGGCCAAAAACGCTGACCCCGGGGTCAAGGAAATGGCCGTTTTGGGAGCGGACGCAAAACTGCCTCTTTTTTGCCTCATCCACCTCCAGACCTGCTGGGAAACAGTGACTGATCACTTTTAATGTGGTAAGTCGGCCAGAAAGCAAGTGGCAGCCAAAACAGTGGAGGAGGGGGGATTGGCCAAAAACGCTGACCCCGGGGTCAAGGAAATGGCCGTTTTGGGAGCGGACGCAAAACTGCCTCTTTTTTGCCTCATCCACCTCCAGACCTGCTGGGAAACAGTGACTGATCACTTTTAATGTGGTAAGTCGGCCAGAAAGCAAGTGGCAGCCAAAACAGTGGAGGAGGGGGGATTGGCCAAAAACGCTTGGTCAAGGAAATGGCCGTTTTGGGAGCGGACGCAAAACTGCCTCTTTTTTGCCTCATCCACCTCCAGACCTGCTGGGAAACAGTGACTGATCACTTTTAATGTGGTAAGTCGGCCAGAAAGCAAGTGGCAGCCAAAACAGTGGAGGAGGGGGGATTGGCCAAAAACGCTGACCCCGGGTTCAAGGAAATGGCCGTTTTGGGAGCGGACGCAAAACTGCCTCTTTTTTGCCTCATCCACCTCCAGACCTGCTGGGAAACAGTGACTGATCACTTTTAATGTGGTAAGTCGGCCAGAAAGCAAGTGGCAGCCAAAACAGTGGAGGAGGGGGGATTGGCCAAAAACGCTTGGTCAAGGAAATGGCCGTTTTGGGAGCGGACGCAAAACTGCCTCTGTTTTGCCTCATCCACCTCCAGACCTGCTGGGAAACAGTGACTGATCACTTTTAATGTGGTAAGTCGGCCAGAAAGCAAGTGGCAGCCAAAACAGTGGAGGAGGGGGGATTGGCCAAAAACGCTTGGTCAAGGAAATGGCCGTTTTGGGAGCGGACGCAAAACTGCCTCTTTTTTGCCTCATCCACCTCCAGACCTGCTGGGAAACAGTGACTGATCACTTTTAATGTGGTAAGTCGGCCAGAAAGCAAGTGGCAGCCAAAACAGTGGAGGAGGGGGGATTGGCCAAAAACGCTTGGTCAAGGAAATGGCCGTTTTGGGAGCGGACGCAAAACTGCCTCTGTTTTGCCTCATCCACCTCCAGACCTGCTGGGAAACAGTGACTGATCACTTTTAATGTGGTAAGTCGGCCAGAAAGCAAGTGGCAGCCAAAACAGTGGAGGAGGGGGGATTGGCCAAAAACGCTGACCCCGGGGTCAAGGAAATGGCCGTTTTGGGAGCGGACGCAAAACTGCCTCTTTTTTGCCTCATCCACCTCCAGACCTGCTGGGAAACAGTGACTGATCACTTTTAATGTGGTAAGTCGGCCAGAAAGCAAGTGGCAGCCAAAACAGTGGAGGAGGGGGGATTGGCCAAAAACGCTGACCCCGCCCCCAAAATGGCCGTTTTGGGAGCGGACGCAAAACTGCCTCTTTTTTGCCTCATCCACCTCCAGACCTGCTGGGAAACAGTGACTGATCACTTTTAATGTGGTAAGTCGGCCAGAAAGCAAGTGGCAGCCAAAACAGTGGAGGAGGGCGGATTGGCCAAAAACGCTGACCCCGGGGTCAAGGAAATGGCCGTTTTGGGAGCGGACGCAAAACTGCCTCTTTTTTGCCTCATCCACCTCCAGACCTGCTGGGAAACAGTGACTGATCACTTTTAATGTGGTAAGTCGGCCAGAAAGCAAGTGGCAGCCAAAACAGTGGAGGAGGGGGGATTGGCCAAAAACGCTGACCCCGGGGTCAAGGAAATGGCCGTTTTGGGAGCGGACGCAAAACTGCCTCTTTTTTGCCTCATCCACCTCCAGACCTGCTGGGAAACAGTGACTGATCACTTTTAATGTGGTAAGTCGGCCAGAAAGCAAGTGGCAGCCAAAACAGTGGAGGAGGGGGGATTGGCCAAAAACGCTGACCCCGGGGTCAAGGAAATGGCCGTTTTGGGAGCGGACGCAAAACTGCCTCTTTTTTGCCTCATCCACCTCCAGACCTGCTGGGAAACAGTGACTGATCACTTTTAATGTGGTAAGTCGGCCAGAAAGCAAGTGGCAGCCAAAACAGTGGAGGAGGGGGGATTGGCCAAAAACGCTGACCCCGGGGTCAAGGAAATGGCCGTTTTGGGAGCGGACGCAAAACTGCCTCTTTTTTGCCTCATCCACCTCCAGACCTGCTGGGAAACAGTGACTGATCACTTTTAATGTGGTAAGTCGGCCAGAAAGCAAGTGGCAGCCAAAACAGTGGAGGAGGGGGGATTGGCCAAAAACGCTGACCCCGGGGTCAAGGAAATGGCCGTTTTGGGAGCGGACGCAAAACTGCCTCTTTTTTGCCTCATCCACCTCCAGACCTGCTGGGAAACAGTGACTGATCACTTTTAATGTGGTAAGTCGGCCAGAAAGCAAGTGGCAGCCAAAACAGTGGAGGAGGGGGGATTGGCCAAAAACGCTGACCCCGGGGTCAAGGAAATGGCCGTTTTGGGAGCGGACGCAAAACTGCCTCTTTTTTGCCTCATCCACCTCCAGACCTGCTGGGAAACAGTGACTGATCACTTTTAATGTGGTAAGTCGGCCAGAAAGCAAGTGGCAGCCAAAACAGTGGAGGAGGGGGGATTGGCCAAAAACGCTTGGTCAAGGAAATGGCCGTTTTGGGAGCGGACGCAAAACTGCCTCTATTTTGCCTCATCCACCTCCAGACCTGCTGGGAAACAGTGACTGATCACTTTTAATGTGGTAAGTCGGCCAGAAAGCAAGTGGCAGCCAAAACAGTGGAGGAGGGGGGATTGGCCAAAAACGCTGACCCCGGGGTCAAGGAAATGGCCGTTTTGGGAGCGGACGCAAAACTGCCTCTTTTTTGCCTCATCCACCTCCAGACCTGCTGGGAAACAGTGACTGATCACTTTTAATGTGGTAAGTCGGCCAGAAAGCAAGTGGCAGCCAAAACAGTGGAGGAGGGGGGATTGGCCAAAAACGCTTGGTCAAGGAAATGGCCGTTTTGGGAGCGGACGCAAAACTGCCTCTATTTTGCCTCATCCACCTCCAGACCTGCTGGGAAACAGTGACTGATCACTTTTAATGTGGTAAGTCGGCCAGAAAGCAAGTGGCAGCCAAAACAGTGGAGGAGGGGGGATTGGCCAAAAACGCTTGGTCAAGGAAATGGCCGTTTTGGGAGCGGACGCAAAACTGCCTCTTTTTTGCCTCATCCACCTCCAGACCTGCTGGGAAACAGTGACTGATCACTTTTAATGTGGTAAGTCGGCCAGAAAGCAAGTGGCAGCCAAAACAGTGGAGGAGGGCGGATTGGCCAAAAACGCTGACCCGGGGTCAAGGAAATGGCCGTTTTGGGAGCGGACGCAAAACTGCCTCTTTTTTGCCTCATCCACCTCCAGACCTGCTGGGAAACAGTGACTGATCACTTTTAATGTGGTAAGTCGGCCAGAAAGCAAGTGGCAGCCAAAACAGTGGAGGAGGGGGGATTGGCCAAAAACGCTGACCCCGGGGTCAAGGAAATGGCCGTTTTGGGAGCGGACGCAAAACTGCCTCTTTTTTGCCTCATCCACCTCCAGACCTGCTGGGAAACAGTGACTGATCACTTTTAATGTGGTAAGTCGGCCAGAAAGCAAGTGGCAGCCAAAACAGTGGAGGAGGGGGGATTGGCCAAAAACGCTTGGTCAAGGAAATGGCCGTTTTGGGAGCGGACGCAAAACTGCCTCTATTTTGCCTCATCCACCTCCAGACCTGCTGGGAAACAGTGACTGATCACTTTTAATGTGGTAAGTCGGCCAGAAAGCAAGTGGCAGCCAAAACAGTGGAGGAGGGGGGATTGGCCAAAAACGCTGACCCCGGGGTCAAGGAAATGGCCGTTTTGGGAGCGGACGCAAAACTGCCTCTTTTTTGCCTCATCCACCTCCAGACCTGCTGGGAAACAGTGACTGATCACTTTTAATGTGGTAAGTCGGCCAGAAAGCAAGTGGCAGCCAAAACAGTGGAGGAGGGGGGATTGGCCAAAAACGCTGACCCCGGGGTCAAGGAAATGGCCGTTTTGGGAGCGGACGCAAAACCGCCTCTTTTTTGCCTCATCCACCTCCAGACCTGCTGGGAAACAGTGACTGATCACTTTTAATGTGGTAAGTCGGCCAGAAAGCAAGTGGCAGCCAAAACAGTGGAGGAGGGGGGATTGGCCAAAAACGCTGACCCCGGGGTCAAGGAAATGGCCGTTTTGGGAGCGGACGCAAAACTGCCTCTTTTTTGCCTCATCCACCTCCAGACCTGCTGGGAAACAGTGACTGATCACTTTTAATGTGGTAAGTCGGCCAGAAAGCAAGTGGCAGCCAAAACAGTGGAGGAGGGGGGATTGGCCAAAAACGCTGACCCCGGGGTCAAGGAAATGGCCGTTTTGGGAGCGGACGCAAAACTGCCTCTTTTTTGCCTCATCCACCTCCAGACCTGCTGGGAAACAGTGACTGATCACTTTTAATGTGGTAAGTCGGCCAGAAAGCAAGTGGCAGCCAAAACAGTGGAGGAGGGGGGATTGGCCAAAAACGCTGACCCCGGGGTCAAGGAAATGGCCGTTTTGGGAGCGGACGCAAAACTGCCTCTTTTTTGCCTCATCCACCTCCAGACCTGCTGGGAAACAGTGACTGATCACTTTTAATGTGGTAAGTCGGCCAGAAAGCAAGTGGCAGCCAAAACAGTGGAGGAGGGGGGATTGGCCAAAAACGCTTGGTCAAGGAAATGGCCGTTTTGGGAGCGGACGCAAAACTGCCTCTATTTTGCCTCATCCACCTCCAGACCTGCTGGGAAACAGTGACTGATCACTTTTAATGTGGTAAGTCGGCCAGAAAGCAAGTGGCAGCCAAAACAGTGGAGGAGGGGGGATTGGCCAAAAACGCTGACCCCGGGGTCAAGGAAATGGCCGTTTTGGGAGCGGACGCAAAACTGCCTCTTTTTTGCCTCATCCACCTCCAGACCTGCTGGGAAACAGTGACTGATCACTTTTAATGTGGTAAGTCGGCCAGAAAGCAAGTGGCAGCCAAAACAGTGGAGGAGGGGGGATTGGCCAAAAACGCTTGGTCAAGGAAATGGCCGTTTTGGGAGCGGACGCAAAACTGCCTCTATTTTGCCTCATCCACCTCCAGACCTGCTGGGAAACAGTGACTGATCACTTTTAATGTGGTAAGTCGGCCAGAAAGCAAGTGGCAGCCAAAACAGTGGAGGAGGGCGGATTGGCCAAAAACGCTGACCCCGGGGTCAAGGAAATGGCCGTTTTGGGAGCGGACGCAAAACTGCCTCTTTTTTGCCTCATCCACCTCCAGACCTGCTGGGAAACAGTGACTGATCACTTTTAATGTGGTAAGTCGGCCAGAAAGCAAGTGGCAGCCAAAACAGTGGAGGAGGGGGGATTGGCCAAAAACGCTGACCCCGGGGTCAAGGAAATGGCCGTTTTGGGAGCGGACGCAAAACTGCCTCTTTTTTGCCTCATCCACCTCCAGACCTGCTGGGAAACAGTGACTGATCACTTTTAATGTGGTAAGTCGGCCAGAAAGCAAGTGGCAGCCAAAACAGTGGAGGAGGGGGGATTGGCCAAAAACGCTGACCCCGGGGTCAAGGAAATGGCCGTTTTGGGAGCGGACGCAAAACTGCCTCTTTTTTGCCTCATCCACCTCCAGACCTGCTGGGAAACAGTGACTGATCACTTTTAATGTGGTAAGTCGGCCAGAAAGCAAGTGGCAGCCAAAACAGTGGAGGAGGGGGGATTGGCCAAAAACGCTTGGTCAAGGAAATGGCCGTTTTGGGAGCGGACGCAAAACTGCCTCTTTTTTGCCTCATCCACCTCCAGACCTGCTGGGAAACAGTGACTGATCACTTTTAATGTGGTAAGTCGGCCAGAAAGCAAGTGGCAGCCAAAACAGTGGAGGAGGGGGTATTGGCCAAAAACGCTGACCCCGGGTTCAAGGAAATGGCCGTTTTGGGAGCGGACGCAAAACTGCCTCTTTTTTGCCTCATCCACCTCCAGACCTGCTGGGAAACAGTGACTGATCACTTTTAATGTGGTAAGTCGGCCAGAAAGCAAGTGGCAGCCAAAACAGTGGAGGAGGGGGGATTGGCCAAAAACGCTTGGTCAAGGAAATGGCCGTTTTGGGAGCGGACGCAAAACTGCCTCTATTTTGCCTCATCCACCTCCAGACCTGCTGGGAAACAGTGACTGATCACTTTTAATGTGGTAAGTCGGCCAGAAAGCAAGTGGCAGCCAAAACAGTGGAGGAGGGGGGATTGGCCAAAAACGCTTGGTCAAGGAAATGGCCGTTTTGGGAGCGGACGCAAAACTGCCTCTTTTTTGCCTCATCCACCTCCAGACCTGCTGGGAAACAGTGACTGATCACTTTTAATGTGGTAAGTCGGCCAGAAAGCAAGTGGCAGCCAAAACAGTGGAGGAGGGGGGATTGGCCAAAAACGCTTGGTCAAGGAAATGGCCGTTTTGGGAGCGGACGCAAAACTGCCTCTGTTTTGCCTCATCCACCTCCAGACCTGCTGGGAAACAGTGACTGATCACTTTTAATGTGGTAAGTCGGCCAGAAAGCAAGTGGCAGCCAAAACAGTGGAGGAGGGGGGATTGGCCAAAAACGCTTGGTCAAGGAAATGGCCGTTTTGGGAGCGGACGCAAAACTGCCTCTTTTTTGCCTCATCCACCTCCAGACCTGCTGGGAAACAGTGACTGATCACTTTTAATGTGGTAAGTCGGCCAGAAAGCAAGTGGCAGCCAAAACAGTGGAGGAGGGGGGATTGGCCAAAAACGCTTGGTCAAGGAAATGGCCGTTTTGGGAGCGGACGCAAAACTGCCTCTGTTTTGCCTCATCCACCTCCAGACCTGCTGGGAAACAGTGACTGACCACTTTTAATGTGGTAAGTCGGCCAGAAAGCAAGTGGCAGCCAAAACAGTGGAGGAGGGGGGATTGGCCAAAAACGCTGACCCCGGGGTCAAGGAAATGGCCGTTTTGGGAGCGGACGCAAAACTGCCTCTTTTTTGCCTCATCCACCTCCAGACCTGCTGGGAAACAGTGACTGATCACTTTTAATGTGGTAAGTCGGCCAGAAAGCAAGTGGCAGCCAAAACAGTGGAGGAGGGGGGATTGGCCAAAAACGCTGACCCCGCCCCCAAAATGGCCGTTTTGGGAGCGGACGCAAAACCGCCTCTTTTTTGCCTCATCCACCTCCAGACCTGCTGGGAAACAGTGACTGATCACTTTTAATGTGGTAAGTCGGCCAGAAAGCAAGTGGCAGCCAAAACAGTGGAGGAGGGGGGATTGGCCAAAAACGCTGACCCCGGGGTCAAGGAAATGGCCGTTTTGGGAGCGGACGCAAAACTGCCTCTTTTTTGCCTCATCCACCTCCAGACCTGCTGGGAAACAGTGACTGATCACTTTTAATGTGGTAAGTCGGCCAGAAAGCAAGTGGCAGCCAAAACAGTGGAGGAGGGGGGATTGGCCAAAAACGCTTGGTCAAGGAAATGGCCGTTTTGGGAGCGGACGCAAAACTGCCTCTATTTTGCCTCATCCACCTCCAGACCTGCTGGGAAACAGTGACTGATCACTTTTAATGTGGTAAGTCGGCCAGAAAGCAAGTGGCAGCCAAAACAGTGGAGGAGGGGGGATTGGCCAAAAACGCTTGGTCAAGGAAATGGCCGTTTTGGGAGCGGACGCAAAACTGCCTCTTTTTTGCCTCATCCACCTCCAGACCTGCTGGGAAACAGTGACTGATCACTTTTAATGTGGTAAGTCGGCCAGAAAGCAAGTGGCAGCCAAAACAGTGGAGGAGGGCGGATTGGCCAAAAACGCTGACCCCGGGGTCAAGGAAATGGCCGTTTTGGGAGCGGACGCAAAACTGCCTCTTTTTTGCCTCATCCACCTCCAGACCTGCTGGGAAACAGTGACTGATCACTTTTAATGTGGTAAGTCGGCCAGAAAGCAAGTGGCAGCCAAAACAGTGGAGGAGGGGGGATTGGCCAAAAACGCTGACCCCGGGGTCAAGGAAATGGCCGTTTTGGGAGCGGACGCAAAACTGCCTCTTTTTTGCCTCATCCACCTCCAGACCTGCTGGGAAACAGTGACTGATCACTTTTAATGTGGTAAGTCGGCCAGAAAGCAAGTGGCAGCCAAAACAGTGGAGGAGGGGGGATTGGCCAAAAACGCTTGGTCAAGGAAATGGCCGTTTTGGGAGCGGACGCAAAACTGCCTCTATTTTGCCTCATCCACCTCCAGACCTGCTGGGAAACAGTGACTGATCACTTTTAATGTGGTAAGTCGGCCAGAAAGCAAGTGGCAGCCAAAACAGTGGAGGAGGGGGGATTGGCCAAAAACGCTGACCCCGGGGTCAAGGAAATGGCCGTTTTGGGAGCGGACGCAAAACTGCCTCTTTTTTGCCTCATCCACCTCCAGACCTGCTGGGAAACAGTGACTGATCACTTTTAATGTGGTAAGTCGGCCAGAAAGCAAGTGGCAGCCAAAACAGTGGAGGAGGGGGGATTGGCCAAAAACGCTTGGTCAAGGAAATGGCCGTTTTGGGAGCGGACGCAAAACTGCCTCTATTTTGCCTCATCCACCTCCAGACCTGCTGGGAAACAGTGACTGATCACTTTTAATGTGGTAAGTCGGCCAGAAAGCAAGTGGCAGCCAAAACAGTGGAGGAGGGGGGATTGGCCAAAAACGCTGACCCCGGGGTCAAGGAAATGGCCGTTTTGGGAGCGGACGCAAAACTGCCTCTTTTTTGCCTCATCCACCTCCAGACCTGCTGGGAAACAGTGACTGATCACTTTTAATGTGGTAAGTCGGCCAGAAAGCAAGTGGCAGCCAAAACAGTGGAGGAGGGGGGATTGGCCAAAAACGCTGACCCCGGGGTCAAGGAAATGGCCGTTTTGGGAGCGGACGCAAAACCGCCTCTTTTTTGCCTCATCCACCTCCAGACCTGCTGGGAAACAGTGACTGATCACTTTTAATGTGGTAAGTCGGCCAGAAAGCAAGTGGCAGCCAAAACAGTGGAGGAGGGGGGATTGGCCAAAAACGCTGACCCCGGGGTCAAGGAAATGGCCGTTTTGGGAGCGGACGCAAAACTGCCTCTTTTTTGCCTCATCCACCTCCAGACCTGCTGGGAAACAGTGACTGATCACTTTTAATGTGGTAAGTCGGCCAGAAAGCAAGTGGCAGCCAAAACAGTGGAGGAGGGGGGATTGGCCAAAAACGCTGACCCCGGGGTCAAGGAAATGGCCGTTTTGGGAGCGGACGCAAAACCGCCTCTTTTTTGCCTCATCCACCTCCAGACCTGCTGGGAAACAGTGACTGATCACTTTTAATGTGGTAAGTCGGCCAGAAAGCAAGTGGCAGCCAAAACAGTGGAGGAGGGGGGATTGGCCAAAAACGCTGACCCCGGGGTCAAGGAAATGGCCGTTTTGGGAGCGGACGCAAAACTGCCTCTTTTTTGCCTCATCCACCTCCAGACCTGCTGGGAAACAGTGACTGATCACTTTTAATGTGGTAAGTCGGCCAGAAAGCAAGTGGCAGCCAAAACAGTGGAGGAGGGGGGATTGGCCAAAAACGCTGACCCCGGGGTCAAGGAAATGGCCGTTTTGGGAGCGGACGCAAAACTGCCTCTTTTTTGCCTCATCCACCTCCAGACCTGCTGGGAAACAGTGACTGATCACTTTTAATGTGGTAAGTCGGCCAGAAAGCAAGTGGCAGCCAAAACAGTGGAGGAGGGGGGATTGGCCAAAAACGCTGACCCCGGGGTCAAGGAAATGGCCGTTTTGGGAGCGGACGCAAAACCGCCTCTTTTTTGCCTCATCCACCTCCAGACCTGCTGGGAAACAGTGACTGATCACTTTTAATGTGGTAAGTCGGCCAGAAAGCAAGTGGCAGCCAAAACAGTGGAGGAGGGGGGATTGGCCAAAAACGCTGACCCCGGGGTCAAGGAAATGGCCGTTTTGGGAGCGGACGCAAAACTGCCTCTGTTTTGCCTCATCCACCTCCAGACCTGCTGGGAAACAGTGACTGACCACTTTTAATGTGGTAAGTCGGCCAGAAAGCAAGTGGCAGCCAAAACAGTGGAGGAGGGGGGATTGGCCAAAAACGCTGACCCCGGGGTCAAGGAAATGGCCGTTTTGGGAGCGGACGCAAAACTGCCTCTTTTTTGCCTCATCCACCTCCAGACCTGCTGGGAAACAGTGACTGATCACTTTTAATGTGGTAAGTCGGCCAGAAAGCAAGTGGCAGCCAAAACAGTGGAGGAGGGGGGATTGGCCAAAAACGCTGACCCCGCCCCCAAAATGGCCGTTTTGGGAGCGGACGCAAAACCGCCTCTTTTTTGCCTCATCCACCTCCAGACCTGCTGGGAAACAGTGACTGATCACTTTTAATGTGGTAAGTCGGCCAGAAAGCAAGTGGCAGCCAAAACAGTGGAGGAGGGGGGATTGGCCAAAAACGCTGACCCCGGGGTCAAGGAAATGGCCGTTTTGGGAGCGGACGCAAAACTGCCTCTTTTTTGCCTCATCCACCTCCAGACCTGCTGGGAAACAGTGACTGATCACTTTTAATGTGGTAAGTCGGCCAGAAAGCAAGTGGCAGCCAAAACAGTGGAGGAGGGGGGATTGGCCAAAAACGCTTGGTCAAGGAAATGGCCGTTTTGGGAGCGGACGCAAAACTGCCTCTATTTTGCCTCATCCACCTCCAGACCTGCTGGGAAACAGTGACTGATCACTTTTAATGTGGTAAGTCGGCCAGAAAGCAAGTGGCAGCCAAAACAGTGGAGGAGGGGGGATTGGCCAAAAACGCTTGGTCAAGGAAATGGCCGTTTTGGGAGCGGACGCAAAACTGCCTCTTTTTTGCCTCATCCACCTCCAGACCTGCTGGGAAACAGTGACTGATCACTTTTAATGTGGTAAGTCGGCCAGAAAGCAAGTGGCAGCCAAAACAGTGGAGGAGGGCGGATTGGCCAAAAACGCTGACCCCGGGGTCAAGGAAATGGCCGTTTTGGGAGCGGACGCAAAACTGCCTCTTTTTTGCCTCATCCACCTCCAGACCTGCTGGGAAACAGTGACTGATCACTTTTAATGTGGTAAGTCGGCCAGAAAGCAAGTGGCAGCCAAAACAGTGGAGGAGGGGGGATTGGCCAAAAACGCTGACCCCGGGGTCAAGGAAATGGCCGTTTTGGGAGCGGACGCAAAACTGCCTCTTTTTTGCCTCATCCACCTCCAGACCTGCTGGGAAACAGTGACTGATCACTTTTAATGTGGTAAGTCGGCCAGAAAGCAAGTGGCAGCCAAAACAGTGGAGGAGGGGGGATTGGCCAAAAACGCTTGGTCAAGGAAATGGCCGTTTTGGGAGCGGACGCAAAACTGCCTCTATTTTGCCTCATCCACCTCCAGACCTGCTGGGAAACAGTGACTGATCACTTTTAATGTGGTAAGTCGGCCAGAAAGCAAGTGGCAGCCAAAACAGTGGAGGAGGGGGGATTGGCCAAAAACGCTGACCCCGGGGTCAAGGAAATGGCCGTTTTGGGAGCGGACGCAAAACTGCCTCTTTTTTGCCTCATCCACCTCCAGACCTGCTGGGAAACAGTGACTGATCACTTTTAATGTGGTAAGTCGGCCAGAAAGCAAGTGGCAGCCAAAACAGTGGAGGAGGGGGGATTGGCCAAAAACGCTGACCCCGGGGTCAAGGAAATGGCCGTTTTGGGAGCGGACGCAAAACTGCCTCTTTTTTGCCTCATCCACCTCCAGACCTGCTGGGAAACAGTGACTGATCACTTTTAATGTGGTAAGTCGGCCAGAAAGCAAGCAAGTGGCAGCCAAAACAGTGGAGGAGGGGGGATTGGCCAAAAACGCTGACCCCGGGGTCAAGGAAATGGCCGTTTTGGGAGCGGACGCAAAACCGCCTCTTTTTTGCCTCATCCACCTCCAGACCTGCTGGGAAACAGTGACTGATCACTTTTAATGTGGTAAGTCGGCCAGAAAGCAAGTGGCAGCCAAAACAGTGGAGGAGGGGGGATTGGCCAAAAACGCTGACCCCGGGGTCAAGGAAATGGCCGTTTTGGGAGCGGACGCAAAACTGCCTCTTTTTTGCCTCATCCACCTCCAGACCTGCTGGGAAACAGTGACTGATCACTTTTAATGTGGTAAGTCGGCCAGAAAGCAAGTGGCAGCCAAAACAGTGGAGGAGGGGGGATTGGCCAAAAACGCTGACCCCGGGGTCAAGGAAATGGCCGTTTTGGGAGCGGACGCAAAACTGCCTCTTTTTTGCCTCATCCACCTCCAGACCTGCTGGGAAACAGTGACTGATCACTTTTAATGTGGTAAGTCGGCCAGAAAGCAAGTGGCAGCCAAAACAGTGGAGGAGGGGGGATTGGCCAAAAACGCTGACCCCGGGGTCAAGGAAATGGCCGTTTTGGGAGCGGACGCAAAACTGCCTCTTTTTTGCCTCATCCACCTCCAGACCTGCTGGGAAACAGTGACTGATCACTTTTAATGTGGTAAGTCGGCCAGAAAGCAAGTGGCAGCCAAAACAGTGGAGGAGGGGGGGATTGGCCAAAAACGCTGACCCCGGGGTCAAGGAAATGGCCGTTTTGGGAGCGGACGCAAAACTGCCTCTTTTTTGCCTCATCCACCTCCAGACCTGCTGGGAAACAGTGACTGATCACTTTTAATGTGGTAAGTCGGCCAGAAAGCAAGTGGCAGCCAAAACAGTGGAGGAGGGGGGATTGGCCAAAAACGCTGACCCCGGGGTCAAGGAAATGGCCGTTTTGGGAGCGGACGCAAAACTGCCTCTTTTTTGCCTCATCCACCTCCAGACCTGCTGGGAAACAGTGACTGATCACTTTTAATGTGGTAAGTCGGCCAGAAAGCAAGTGGCAGCCAAAACAGTGGAGGAGGGGGGATTGGCCAAAAACGCTGACCCCGGGGTCAAGGAAATGGCCGTTTTGGGAGCGGACGCAAAACTGCCTCTTTTTTGCCTCATCCACCTCCAGACCTGCTGGGAAACAGTGACTGATCACTTTTAATGTGGTAAGTCGGCCAGAAAGCAAGTGGCAGCCAAAACAGTGGAGGAGGGGGGATTGGCCAAAAACGCTTCGGTCAAGGAAATGGCCGTTTTGGGAGCGGACGCAAAACTGCCTCTATTTTGCCTCATCCACCTCCAGACCTGCTGGGAAACAGTGACTGATCACTTTTAATGTGGTAAGTCGGCCAGAAAGCAAGTGGCAGCCAAAACAGTGGAGGAGGGGGGATTGGCCAAAAACGCTGACCCCGGGGTCAAGGAAATGGCCGTTTTGGGAGCGGACGCAAAACTGCCTCTTTTTTGCCTCATCCACCTCCAGACCTGCTGGGAAACAGTGACTGATCACTTTTAATGTGGTAAGTCGGCCAGAAAGCAAGTGGCAGCCAAAACAGTGGAGGAGGGGGGATTGGCCAAAAACGCTTCGGTCAAGGAAATGGCCGTTTTGGGAGCGGACGCAAAACTGCCTCTATTTTGCCTCATCCACCTCCAGACCTGCTGGGAAACAGTGACTGATCACTTTTAATGTGGTAAGTCGGCCAGAAAGCAAGTGGCAGCCAAAACAGTGGAGGAGGGGGGATTGGCCAAAAACGCTTCCCGGGTCAAGGAAATGGCCGTTTTGGGAGCGGACGCAAAACTGCCTCTTTTTTGCCTCATCCACCTCCAGACCTGCTGGGAAACAGTGACTGATCACTTTTAATGTGGTAAGTCGGCCAGAAAGCAAGTGGCAGCCAAAACAGTGGAGGAGGGCGGATTGGCCAAAAACGCTGACCCCGGGGTCAAGGAAATGGCCGTTTTGGGAGCGGACGCAAAACTGCCTCTTTTTTGCCTCATCCACCTCCAGACCTGCTGGGAAACAGTGACTGATCACTTTTAATGTGGTAAGTCGGCCAGAAAGCAAGTGGCAGCCAAAACAGTGGAGGAGGGGGGGATTGGCCAAAAACGCTGACCCCGGGGTCAAGGAAATGGCCGTTTTGGGAGCGGACGCAAAACTGCCTCTTTTTTGCCTCATCCACCTCCAGACCTGCTGGGAAACAGTGACTGATCACTTTTAATGTGGTAAGTCGGCCAGAAAGCAAGTGGCAGCCAAAACAGTGGAGGAGGGGGGATTGGCCAAAAACGCTGACCCCTGGGGTCAAGGAAATGGCCGTTTTGGGAGCGGACGCAAAACTGCCTCTTTTTTGCCTCATCCACCTCCAGACCTGCTGGGAAACAGTGACTGATCACTTTTAATGTGGTAAGTCGGCCAGAAAGCAAGTGGCAGCCAAAACAGTGGAGGAGGGGGGATTGGCCAAAAACGCTGACCCCGGGGTCAAGGAAATGGCCGTTTTGGGAGCGGACGCAAAACTGCCTCTTTTTTGCCTCATCCACCTCCAGACCTGCTGGGAAACAGTGACTGATCACTTTTAATGTGGTAAGTCGGCCAGAAAGCAAGTGGCAGCCAAAACAGTGGAGGAGGGGGGATTGGCCAAAAACGCTGACCCCGGGGTCAAGGAAATGGCCGTTTTGGGAGCGGACGCAAAACTGCCTCTTTTTTGCCTCATCCACCTCCAGACCTGCTGGGAAACAGTGACTGATCACTTTTAATGTGGTAAGTCGGCCAGAAAGCAAGTGGCAGCCAAAACAGTGGAGGAGGGGGGATTGGCCAAAAACGCTGACCCCGGGGTCAAGGAAATGGCCGTTTTGGGAGCGGACGCAAAACTGCCTCTTTTTTGCCTCATCCACCTCCAGACCTGCTGGGAAACAGTGACTGATCACTTTTAATGTGGTAAGTCGGCCAGAAAGCAAGTGGCAGCCAAAACAGTGGAGGAGGGGGGATTGGCCAAAAACGCTGACCCCGGGGTCAAGGAAATGGCCGTTTTGGGAGCGGACGCAAAACTGCCTCTTTTTTGCCTCATCCACCTCCAGACCTGCTGGGAAACAGTGACTGATCACTTTTAATGTGGTAAGTCGGCCAGAAAGCAAGTGGCAGCCAAAACAGTGGAGGAGGGGGGATTGGCCAAAAACGCTGACCCCGGGGTCAAGGAAATGGCCGTTTTGGGAGCGGACGCAAAACTGCCTCTTTTTTGCCTCATCCACCTCCAGACCTGCTGGGAAACAGTGACTGATCACTTTTAATGTGGTAAGTCGGCCAGAAAGCAAGTGGCAGCCAAAACAGTGGAGGAGGGGGGATTGGCCAAAAACGCTGACCCCGGGGTCAAGGAAATGGCCGTTTTGGGAGCGGACGCAAAACTGCCTCTTTTTTGCCTCATCCACCTCCAGACCTGCTGGGAAACAGTGACTGATCACTTTTAATGTGGTAAGTCGGCCAGAAAGCAAGTGGCAGCCAAAACAGTGGAGGAGGGGGGATTGGCCAAAAACGCTGACCCCGGGGTCAAGGAAATGGCCGTTTTGGGAGCGGACGCAAAACTGCCTCTTTTTTGCCTCATCCACCTCCAGACCTGCTGGGAAACAGTGACTGATCACTTTTAATGTGGTAAGTCGGCCAGAAAGCAAGTGGCAGCCAAAACAGTGGAGGAGGGGGGATTGGCCAAAAACGCTGACCCCGGGGTCAAGGAAATGGCCGTTTTGGGAGCGGACGCAAAACTGCCTCTTTTTTGCCTCATCCACCTCCAGACCTGCTGGGAAACAGTGACTGATCACTTTTAATGTGGTAAGTCGGCCAGAAAGCAAGTGGCAGCCAAAACAGTGGAGGAGGGGGGATTGGCCAAAAACGCTGACCCCGGGGTCAAGGAAATGGCCGTTTTGGGAGCGGACGCAAAACTGCCTCTTTTTTGCCTCATCCACCTCCAGACCTGCTGGGAAACAGTGACTGATCACTTTTAATGTGGTAAGTCGGCCAGAAAGCAAGTGGCAGCCAAAACAGTGGAGGAGGGGGGATTGGCCAAAAACGCTGACCCCGGGGTCAAGGAAATGGCCGTTTTGGGAGCGGACGCAAAACTGCCTCTTTTTTGCCTCATCCACCTCCAGACCTGCTGGGAAACAGTGACTGATCACTTTTAATGTGGTAAGTCGGCCAGAAAGCAAGTGGCAGCCAAAACAGTGGAGGAGGGGGGATTGGCCAAAAACGCTGACCCCGGGGTCAAGGAAATGGCCGTTTTGGGAGCGGACGCAAAACTGCCTCTTTTTTGCCTCATCCACCTCCAGACCTGCTGGGAAACAGTGACTGATCACTTTTAATGTGGTAAGTCGGCCAGAAAGCAAGTGGCAGCCAAAACAGTGGAGGAGGGGGGATTGGCCAAAAACGCTGACCCCGGGGTCAAGGAAATGGCCGTTTTGGGAGCGGACGCAAAACTGCCTCTTTTTTGCCTCATCCACCTCCAGACCTGCTGGGAAACAGTGACTGATCACTTTTAATGTGGTAAGTCGGCCAGAAAGCAAGTGGCAGCCAAAACAGTGGAGGAGGGGGGATTGGCCAAAAACGCTGACCCCGGGGTCAAGGAAATGGCCGTTTTGGGAGCGGACGCAAAACTGCCTCTTTTTTGCCTCATCCACCTCCAGACCTGCTGGGAAACAGTGACTGATCACTTTTAATGTGGTAAGTCGGCCAGAAAGCAAGTGGCAGCCAAAACAGTGGAGGAGGGGGGATTGGCCAAAAACGCTGACCCCGGGGTCAAGGAAATGGCCGTTTTGGGAGCGGACGCAAAACTGCCTCTTTTTTGCCTCATCCACCTCCAGACCTGCTGGGAAACAGTGACTGATCACTTTTAATGTGGTAAGTCGGCCAGAAAGCAAGTGGCAGCCAAAACAGTGGAGGAGGGGGGATTGGCCAAAAACGCTGACCCGGGGTCAAGGAAATGGCCGTTTTGGGAGCGGACGCAAAACTGCCTCTTTTTTGCCTCATCCACCTCCAGACCTGCTGGGAAACAGTGACTGATCACTTTTAATGTGGTAAGTCGGCCAGAAAGCAAGTGGCAGCCAAAACAGTGGAGGAGGGGGGATTGGCCAAAAACGCTGACCCCGGGGTCAAGGAAATGGCCGTTTTGGGAGCGGACGCAAAACTGCCTCTTTTTTGCCTCATCCACCTCCAGACCTGCTGGGAAACAGTGACTGATCACTTTTAATGTGGTAAGTCGGCCAGAAAGCAAGTGGCAGCCAAAACAGTGGAGGAGGGGGGATTGGCCAAAAACGCTGACCCCGGGGTCAAGGAAATGGCCGTTTTGGGAGCGGACGCAAAACTGCCTCTTTTTTGCCTCATCCACCTCCAGACCTGCTGGGAAACAGTGACTGATCACTTTTAATGTGGTAAGTCGGCCAGAAAGCAAGTGGCAGCCAAAACAGTGGAGGAGGGGGGATTGGCCAAAAACGCTGACCCCGGGGTCAAGGAAATGGCCGTTTTGGGAGCGGACGCAAAACTGCCTCTTTTTTGCCTCATCCACCTCCAGACCTGCTGGGAAACAGTGACTGATCACTTTTAATGTGGTAAGTCGGCCAGAAAGCAAGTGGCAGCCAAAACAGTGGAGGAGGGGGGATTGGCCAAAAACGCTGACCCCGGGGTCAAGGAAATGGCCGTTTTGGGAGCGGACGCAAAACTGCCTCTTTTTTGCCTCATCCACCTCCAGACCTGCTGGGAAACAGTGACTGATCACTTTTAATGTGGTAAGTCGGCCAGAAAGCAAGTGGCAGCCAAAACAGTGGAGGAGGGGGGATTGGCCAAAAACGCTGACCCCGGGGTCAAGGAAATGGCCGTTTTGGGAGCGGACGCAAAACTGCCTCTTTTTTGCCTCATCCACCTCCAGACCTGCTGGGAAACAGTGACTGATCACTTTTAATGTGGTAAGTCGGCCAGAAAGCAAGTGGCAGCCAAAACAGTGGAGGAGGGGGGATTGGCCAAAAACGCTGACCCCGGGGTCAAGGAAATGGCCGTTTTGGGAGCGGACGCAAAACTGCCTCTTTTTTGCCTCATCCACCTCCAGACCTGCTGGGAAACAGTGACTGATCACTTTTAATGTGGTAAGTCGGCCAGAAAGCAAGTGGCAGCCAAAACAGTGGAGGAGGGGGGATTGGCCAAAAACGCTGACCCCGGGGTCAAGGAAATGGCCGTTTTGGGAGCGGACGCAAAACTGCCTCTTTTTTGCCTCATCCACCTCCAGACCTGCTGGGAAACAGTGACTGATCACTTTTAATGTGGTAAGTCGGCCAGAAAGCAAGTGGCAGCCAAAACAGTGGAGGAGGGGGGATTGGCCAAAAACGCTGACCCCGGGGTCAAGGAAATGGCCGTTTTGGGAGCGGACGCAAAACTGCCTCTTTTTTGCCTCATCCACCTCCAGACCTGCTGGGAAACAGTGACTGATCACTTTTAATGTGGTAAGTCGGCCAGAAAGCAAGTGGCAGCCAAAACAGTGGAGGAGGGGGGATTGGCCAAAAACGCTGACCCCGGGGTCAAGGAAATGGCCGTTTTGGGAGCGGACGCAAAACTGCCTCTTTTTTGCCTCATCCACCTCCAGACCTGCTGGGAAACAGTGACTGATCACTTTTAATGTGGTAAGTCGGCCAGAAAGCAAGTGGCAGCCAAAACAGTGGAGGAGGGGGGATTGGCCAAAAACGCTGACCCCGGGGTCAAGGAAATGGCCGTTTTGGGAGCGGACGCAAAACTGCCTCTTTTTTGCCTCATCCACCTCCAGACCTGCTGGGAAACAGTGACTGATCACTTTTAATGTGGTAAGTCGGCCAGAAAGCAAGTGGCAGCCAAAACAGTGGAGGAGGGGGGATTGGCCAAAAACGCTGACCCCGGGGTCAAGGAAATGGCCGTTTTGGGAGCGGACGCAAAACTGCCTCTTTTTTGCCTCATCCACCTCCAGACCTGCTGGGAAACAGTGACTGATCACTTTTAATGTGGTAAGTCGGCCAGAAAGCAAGTGGCAGCCAAAACAGTGGAGGAGGGGGGATTGGCCAAAAACGCTGACCCCGGGGTCAAGGAAATGGCCGTTTTGGGAGCGGACGCAAAACTGCCTCTTTTTTGCCTCATCCACCTCCAGACCTGCTGGGAAACAGTGACTGATCACTTTTAATGTGGTAAGTCGGCCAGAAAGCAAGTGGCAGCCAAAACAGTGGAGGAGGGGGGATTGGCCAAAAACGCTGACCCCGGGGTCAAGGAAATGGCCGTTTTGGGAGCGGACGCAAAACTGCCTCTTTTTTGCCTCATCCACCTCCAGACCTGCTGGGAAACAGTGACTGATCACTTTTAATGTGGTAAGTCGGCCAGAAAGCAAGTGGCAGCCAAAACAGTGGAGGAGGGGGGATTGGCCAAAAACGCTTCGGGTCAAGGAAATGGCCGTTTTGGGAGCGGACGCAAAACTGCCTCTATTTTGCCTCATCCACCTCCAGACCTGCTGGGAAACAGTGACTGATCACTTTTAATGTGGTAAGTCGGCCAGAAAGCAAGTGGCAGCCAAAACAGTGGAGGAGGGGGGATTGGCCAAAAACGCTGACCCCGGGGTCAAGGAAATGGCCGTTTTGGGAGCGGACGCAAAACTGCCTCTTTTTTGCCTCATCCACCACCAGACCTGCTGGGAAACAGTGACTGATCACTTTTAATGTGGTAAGTCGGCCAGAAAGCAAGTGGCAGCCAAAACAGTGGAGGAGGGGGGATTGGCCAAAAACGCTGACCCCGGGGTCAAGGAAATGGCCGTTTTGGGAGCGGACGCAAAACCTGCCTCTTTTTTGCCTCATCCACCTCCAGACCTGCTGGGAAACAGTGACTGATCACTTTTAATGTGGTAAGTCGGCCAGAAAGCAAGTGGCAGCCAAAACAGTGGAGGAGGGGGGATTGGCCAAAAACGCTGACCCCGGGTCAAGGAAATGGCCGTTTTGGGAGCGGACGCAAAACTGCCTCTTTTTTGCCTCATCCACCTCCAGACCTGCTGGGAAACAGTGACTGATCACTTTTAATGTGGTAAGTCGGCCAGAAAGCAAGTGGCAGCCAAAACAGTGGAGGAGGGGGGATTGGCCAAAAACGCTGACCCCGGTCAAGGAAATGGCCGTTTTGGGAGCGGACGCAAAACTGCCTCTTTTTTGCCTCATCCACCTCCAGACCTGCTGGGAAACAGTGACTGATCACTTTTAATGTGGTAAGTCGGCCAGAAAGCAAGTGGCAGCCAAAACAGTGGAGGAGGGGGGATTGGCCAAAAACGCTGACCCCGGGGTCAAGGAAATGGCCGTTTGGGAGCGGACGCAAAACTGCCTCTTTTTTGCCTCATCCACCTCCAGACCTGCTGGGAAACAGTGACTGATCACTTTTAATGTGGTAAGTCGGCCAGAAAGCAAGTGGCAGCCAAAACAGTGGAGGAGGGGGGATTGGCCAAAAACGCTGACCCCGGGGTCAAGGAAATGGCCGTTTTGGGAGCGGACGCAAAACTGCCTCTTTTTTGCCTCATCCACCTCCAGACCTGCTGGGAAACAGTGACTGATCACTTTTAATGTGGTAAGTCGGCCAGAAAGCAAGTGGCAGCCAAAACAGTGGAGGAGGGGGGATTGGCCAAAAACGCTTGGTCAAGGAAATGGCCGTTTTGGGAGCGGACGCAAAACTGCCTCTTTTTTGCCTCATCCACCTCCAGACCTGCTGGGAAACAGTGACTGATCACTTTTAATGTGGTAAGTCGGCCAGAAAGCAAGTGGCAGCCAAAACAGTGGAGGAGGGGGGATTGGCCAAAAACGCTGACCCCGGGGTCAAGGAAATGGCCGTTTTGGGAGCGGACGCAAAACTGCCTCTTTTTTGCCTCATCCACCTCCAGACCTGCTGGGAAACAGTGACTGATCACTTTTAATGTGGTAAGTCGGCCAGAAAGCAAGTGGCAGCCAAAACAGTGGAGGAGGGCGGATTGGCCAAAAACGCTGACCCCGGGGTCAAGGAAATGGCCGTTTTGGGAGCGGACGCAAAACTGTCTCTTTTTTGCCTCATCCACCTCCAGACCTGCTGGGAAACAGTGACTGATCACTTTTAATGTGGTAAGTAGGCTAGAAAGCAAGTGGCAGCCAAAACAGTGGAGGAGGGGGGATTGGCCAAAAACGCTGACCTCGGGGTCAAGGAAATGGCCGTTTTGGGAGCGGACGCAAAACCGCCTCTTTTTTGCCTCATCCACCTCCAGACCTGCTGGGAAACAGTGACTGATCACTTTTAATGTGGTAAGTCGGCCAGAAAGCAAGTGGCAGCCAAAACAGTGGAGGAGGGGGGATTGGCCAAAAACGCTTGGTCAAGGAAATGGCCGTTTTGGGAGCGGACGCAAAACTGCCTCTTTTTTGCCTCATCCACCTCCAGACCTGCTGGGAAACAGTGACTGATCACTTTTAATGTGGTAAGTCGGCCAGAAAGCAAGTGGCAGCCAAAACAGTGGAGGAGGGGGGATTGGCCAAAAACGCTGACCCCGGGGTCAAGGAAATGGCCGTTTTGGGAGCGGACGCAAAACTGCCTCTTTTTTGCCTCATCCACCTCCAGACCTGCTGGGAAACAGTGACTGATCACTTTTAATGTGGTAAGTCGGCCAGAAAGCAAGTGGCAGCCAAAACAGTGGAGGAGGGGGGATTGGCCAAAAACGCTGACCCCGGGGTCAAGGAAATGGCCGTTTTGGGAGCGGACGCAAAACTGCCTCTTTTTTGCCTCATCCACCTCCAGACCTGCTGGGAAACAGTGACTGATCACTTTTAATGTGGTAAGTCGGCCAGAAAGCAAGTGGCAGCCAAAACAGTGGAGGAGGGGGGATTGGCCAAAAACGCTTGGTCAAGGAAATGGCCGTTTTGGGAGCGGACGCAAAACCGCCTCTTTTTTGCCTCATCCACCTCCAGACCTGCTGGGAAACAGTGACTGATCACTTTTAATGTGGTAAGTCGGCCAGAAAGCAAGTGGCAGCCAAAACAGTGGAGGAGGGGGGATTGGCCAAAAACGCTTGGTCAAGGAAATGGCCGTTTTGGGAGCGGACGCAAAACTGCCTCTTTTTTGCCTCATCCACCTCCAGACCTGCTGGGAAACAGTGACTGATCACTTTTAATGTGGTAAGTCGGCCAGAAAGCAAGTGGCAGCCAAAACAGTGGAGGAGGGGGGATTGGCCAAAAACGCTTGGTCAAGGAAATGGCCGTTTTGGGAGCGGACGCAAAACTGCCTCTTTTTTGCCTCATCCACCTCCAGACCTGCTGGGAAACAGTGACTGATCACTTTTAATGTGGTAAGTCGGCCAGAAAGCAAGTGGCAGCCAAAACAGTGGAGGAGGGGGGATTGGCCAAAAACGCTTGGTCAAGGAAATGGCCGTTTTGGGAGCGGACGCAAAACTGCCTCTTTTTTGCCTCATCCACCTCCAGACCTGCTGGGAAACAGTGACTGATCACTTTTAATGTG
>NW_027255275.1:0-26887 GCF_042242105.1 Pempheris klunzingeri | reverse complement strand
AGTTAAATCAAAATAAATTGACAAATGCTACCTCCGATGTAGCCCCTTATTGAACTATTATGAATTTTGACGCAATAACGCTGTTAAATGTTAATATGTTAGATGAATTTTAACTGTACATAGCGTTGTGTTTCACTGCATCAGACGCGGATAGAACCTTTGTAAGTCAGTGTTCAAATTAAATCATTTGAAGTGCCCAACTTTTCAAGTAGTAAATTTATAGAATCAGAGTACAAAGCTGAAGCAAGTCTAACGTTTCTTGATTGATATTGAGATAAAATTTACAGATGTGCTTTTTCACACTAGTGTACTTTTTTTAAGTTTGGGTAAACAAATAAAAGAGTACGAGATCTCAAAAAATAGATTTTTGTATTTTTCTTAAGATAAATTTTGTAACTTTTCAAGGAAATGTTGAGTTATTAATAAGTCTGTAATTTACCATTTTCAAGGAACGTAATGACAAATCTTGTTGAATTAAACACCAAATTACAAGGTAAGAGTTTGTTTGGATACCATGTGTACATAAAGGTGAAAACCTATCAATTTGAGCTTTAATTATCTTTTAAGCAACTAATTAAAGAGAGCTATACTCCATTCCCTATTTAAAAACACAAGTGAATTTTGTTATATATGCTTTTTTAGAACAATAAAATTATCAGTTGCGCTCATGAGAAAGGGAATTTAGCAGACGATTCACTGATTCCAAGCTAATTGAAGATCAGTTTGATTTACAAATCCCACCTTTTCATTCTAAAATAGAAACAACTATCGATGAATTTTAGTTAGAACTGATTGATCTGCATGCCGACAATTTTTTAAAACGTATGTTTGAATGTAAACCACAAATTTTATTTTATGCTTCTCTGTAATCACAAAAGTGAATAATCATTCACTTTGCAAGAAAAATTGGCTGGATGTTTGCTTCGAATTATGTTTGTTAGTAATGTTTTTTTATAATGAATGTAACGAAATCAATGCGTAGATTACTTTACATAGACACAAATCATCGGTCAATACTAAATATTAGCACAAGCAAATTCAAATCTAACTACGGTAAATTGATAAATGACTCTGATTCGTTGCAAAAATCAAATTGGAGGTTTTCCAACATTCAAACAATGAGATACTTTAGCTTCAAAAATAAAATTGTTCTTCCTTTAGTTTCTAGTCGTACTAATTAATAACCATCACTTTGCTAAAAACTATTTCATTTAATTATTTTATTATTATTGTAATAATTGCAACATTGAAACTTAAAATATTGAAAGCGGCTTATGTACTTTAAGTGTGCACACCACTATTTTAAATCAAGTACAAGTACAGAGAAATTTTATCAAATTTTTTTAAAATCTATCCTCTTATGTAGAATTATTTGACATAACTTTAAACAATTGAAAAAATTAAAAACTCTATAATAAAATTGGGAGCTTTTTTATTTAAAATGGATTATGATAATTACTCAGTAGTATATATTATCAAATATTCTCTAAAAAGTAAATACTTTTTGTTAAAGTAATTTAGTGGTTCTGGTATTTTATTATTATATTTTCTAGTTATTGTTAGAAAGATATCATTGTAGTTAAATTTATGACTCTTTAAGTTGCGTAGTATAAAAAACACCCTATTCTCATAGTGTAAATTTTAATTATAGCCATATTTTTTTCAAAATACATACTGTTTGATTTAAAAAATTCACCTTATAAATCGATTTAATCAATTTTATTGGAATCATACTTTAAGTAAAACATATTTTTACAAACATTTAATATAAATGTATTCTATGAAACATTTATTAAGTGTATTGGATTTTAATAAAATTTTTACACTAATATATAACTATATATGCATATCAAAAATAATTATATTGAATTAGATTTTCTACAGCTGGAAAAAATTCTTATATATATAAATTAAAACATTGCAATACAACTTTTATGAATCTTATTATAGTATTTTAAGTAATAATATAGGCTTCAAATTAATAAAATTATGTTTCATTATGATTTAAAAAACATATATTATTCGAAATATATGTTAGGGCTGTTAAGTTAAATCATGTTTATACCATTACACTAAAAACAATAAGAACATTTAACATCTATATTTTGGAAATTATATATTTGATGGATTCTAGAAGTTTTTAAAACCATGTGAAAGACTTCAACATTATAACCCAATAATTATATTTTCAGAGAAGACCCTATTTTGAGGTATCAGCGGTATTTAATCATTCAGTGAATGATTGGAAGTTATAAAAGCTTGTGTCAATTGCATTACCATCTTTTTTTAAGTCTAAAAGCTAAATTGAAAATCTTACTTTACTATATAAGGCCTAGAGAAACGCAAATTCACTAAGACTTTTCTAACAGAGATTTCAACTTTAATTTAATCGATAACATAATACTACTTTTCCTCAAAACTTTAATATGTAGACTACTTTTTTCTGATCTTAAATCGACATTCTCTTTCACAACGTAGGGAGTACGTTTTTGTATAATTAAGAGACTCCTGTAATAATGCAGAATTTTGATAGATTATTGATCTTTCTTTAAGACAATTTCTAAGAGTAAGTTTGTTTCTCTATCAAGCGTCAGAACCTTAGGTAAAATTATGTTGTGCTCTGCAGTACCATCATAATTAGTGGCAGTGTTTCTTCTCATTTCCTAAAATATTGCATAAATTTGTTAAGCGTATCAATTATATTTTAATCGACCATTCTACCATCATACCTGACTAGGTGTAATATGAGTATATTCTTGTTTTCCTAATTTGTAAGAGTTTATTTAAATTTTAGCATATAACTATTATAAAAGTTTTCGTGTGATTACTCTGCTAAATATAAGGAATCCTTAACATAAAGAAAATAAGTTTTATCAACTTTTTAATACTTTAAATACTTTTTGATCAATGGTTTCAGCGTGTTTAGCCTATTTTATAACTAGTCTCGTTTAATAAGAATACAGTTATTACCTAGGGTTTTTTGTATGATCCGACCTGCAATATCAACTGTGACTCCTTATAAAAATAATAGGCATATTCTTGATGTGAACTATTAAACAAACTTTTTTTGTCAAACAAATGAACGATTCAAATAATGGAAAGACACACATTGATTTCAAATATCATATTTTTGCTACGGCAGAGAGAATTATTCCCGAAGGTTTTATGCCATTCCTTTTTGTCCAAGAGATTCTGATCAAATGCAAATTATATGAAATAATTTTTTGATTAGTCTAGAACCGATACTCTAAATGTCGATTTCTTTGTGCTGTTATTTTGGAACAGTCTATTGAAAATTACGTCTTTTATTTGTGTTTGCATCCCATCCACAACACTTTTCTATTATTCTCAGAGGTATTAGTAAGGACTTAACCTTACTAATACGTGAAATTATCTGCTTAGTATCTAAAAAATCTGAAACCTGTAACTTTATATCCACTATAGCATCTATTCCCATTGATTTTATTATATTACATAGATTAAAACTTAAAACCCTAGAGCAGACTCTTTCAACAGGGGGTTGCTAGAAAGAGTAAGATAAGCTATTTTACCGCGGTAAATGACTGATTCTCCGATGATGCAACTCATTGATCACATAAAACATGCATGGGCGTGGTCTCTGCCAGTCTTTTATAGGCTTTCTAGTGTGCATATTTAGTCCTTTATTTACAAGAAGTATATAATTAAATGACTTTTCCGGCAATCGGTGATATTTCTATAGATTGTGGAAATCTATAGATGCTTTATATTTCATGTTTTTAGCTAGTTTATTTTAGATTTTTTTATCTCTAGACTAGTTCTGTTTCCTTTTCTATAATTTCTCAGTTATTATTAATAAATTTACCGATTTTATTCTTTTCTTTAATTTCAGAGAAATAACAAATTAGTTATAGGGTAGTAAGTGACCTAGTAAATTTAACCAGATATAGTTATCCAAGTCTTTCGATAATTTTGTAAATAGTTTGCAGTCAATAAAGAATATTGAGCAGCTATAGAAATCCTAAAAAATATTGTATTTTATTCATAACATTATCCTAATTGACTATTCTCGTACCAATACTTAATTTACAAGTCAACACACGTTTGTTTTTGATTTCCACATATTAATTTTTGATTGCTGGTTTGTTACAGCACATAACTTTCAAATAAAATTTATACGATTTCAAATTAAATTTGAAGGATATGGTCTAGAGTTACATTTATATTCACTATTTAAAAGTGACACTGGCCAACACAATATAGAACACAGAAGGCAAAATACACTCTTGCTAATGGTTTGCGGATATTATACTTCATTTAAAATATTTAGACACTAAAATTATACGTAACATACTGATATTTAATAGAGATATATTAAACTTCAAGTTTTAACCCACTAGAAAGCAACCTAACATATTTTATACTACATTGCTTGCGCATAATATTACATAATAATCTCCTTTGCTTAATCTGAGTTTACTTAAATGCGATTAAAAATATGTACAAAATAAACGTAATATTTTTTTATGATTTTTATAGCTTTAAAATATTCTTTAATTTTTTTAAAGTGGTCGAATCTCTTTAAAAAGAGTGAATTTAGGCACATACCACCTTTATGTCAACAAATAACACAGTGTGGTGGTTTTTATAATGATAACGTCCATTATTATCTAATCAAAGTAGTGACAAAGTGGCACAAGCTCTTGAATAATTCCAATGCACTAGCACTTCAAAGAGGAAATAGGAGATATGTATTTACTATGAAAGATAATTAGCAACGGGATTTCATGTGGACCAGTGATTCTAGGTGTCATATTCTACTATGTTTTATCCTTGAAAATCAAATTTTAAGTAAAACAATGCTTTTAGCTAAAGTGAAAAGATGCTTTACAATATATCAAAGTCGTATGAATAGTAAAGTGAAAAGTTTTTTACAAAGTTGTTGGAATCTCAAAAAAACATGATAAAGCTTTTGTGATGAACGTTTGCGTCAGATTTTATGCTCTTAAAGCAAGTTATCTCGTAACAAAAATTATTGCAGAAGATAGCAAATTCACACAATTGATAAGATTTTATTACTAATAACTTGTAAAATACATTGAAGAAACAGAAATTGTGTTACTTTTAAACTGTACACAACTCCAACACACTGATGTTATGACTAAATAGTTATTTTAAAAATGATAAAATATCACTTTTATATTTAGGTTGACGAGTCAGCACATCAGACGAATAATTATCATGTTGTTGATTTTGTTAGAATGATCAACAACAGTAAAATTCGCAAAACTTTTTTATAAGGCAAACAATTATCTGTGTTAAGCTACACAACAGATGTAGCCTAATATTCTGTACGTATATCTGAGAGCATGAGGTCTTTTAAGGAAGGATTGTCTCGCTAATTGTACTGATGGTGCTCTAGAAATAGTTGGCTTTATATAAGGTTTTGTTTTCCTAGTAAAACTACAAAATCATGGTATAATCTAAGCACACTTTTTTTAATATAGAGATGTTGGCGTCAAAGTCATTTTGAGATAAAGTGAATAGCCTTTGACAGTGCTTAAAAAATGCTCAAATTGACCAACCTAAGCCTGGTTTACTCAGTAATGTCTAAGGTGCAGTGTGATAAGCAGAAGATAGATCACTTTAATATATTTCTATATACAGAAATTTGGTGGTAGATTATAAGAAACTTTTTAAATACGGGGTTAGATCTAAGAAAGGTGTTGCAGAAAAACTTTGATGAAACCAATAAAAAAGATTTTTCTAAGTACTTGGAAGATCAAAAATGGTTGCGTAAGCTAGGTTACTTATCAGAAAATTTTAATCCAATGAATAAACTGATCATCTCACTACAATGCTTCAGAGAAAATATACTGACTTCAAGTATATTGATTTTTACATTAAAAAAATGTATATCTGCGAAAAAATATGTTGCAAAAGGAAATTTTGGGACGTTTTCGTTGCTTCATGGGTATATAAGTAAAGTGGTATATCAGAATATTTTAAATCTTATTAAATCTTACACGCAAAAATTATATATTAAAATTTAAAATTGCTTTCCTCCTCTTTTCAATACAAGAACATGATTACTCGACAGATCCGTACTATGAATGTTTTCATCATTAATAGAAACCTGATATTAAGAAGAACTTCGTAAGTCATCAAGTGCCTGTATATTAAAAGTAAAATTTACTGACTTATCCCACTATAACTTTTGGGTTTCATTTAAAAAAGAGTATCTTACTATTCATAGGAACGCAGTAAACATATTGCTGCAGTTTTTGAACTCTCACATGTGTGAGTAAGCCTTTTCCCATTAAGCAAGTATCTAAAACAATAATAGAAAACGTTTTCTTCAGTTTTAAATGCAAGCTGTTTTTATTTTTTCACACTTCAACCTTGATCTATTTGTGTACCAAGACAGGCATGGGTAATACATTATAGAGGTGTGTTTTAAAGTATCATATACTTAAAGTAATATTTCTTAATAATTTTTTGATTCAACGTACATGTTGCCTTGATTTTTCTTCTCCCTTTTCAACAATGCCTATAAAGGATAAATAAATAGACATTTATGTATTATAGGCATATGCCATTGTTTACTTTATAATTATGTTTTTTATTTTTGCATAAGAATTAAAACTCCTTGATGAGATACCATAGACAGGTAGTATGAATCTTATTCGACGTTATTAAAAAATAAAACAATAATTTTTTCTTTAACCAGTATTTATAAATATATAAATATATAATGTGTGTGTTTGAAGTTATAGTATTTAAATTTTGGCACTGGGGTTTTTTGACACATGTAATATATTTTAAGAATTCCACAAGAGCTAAAAGATTAAAGCAGTGCAATTAAGAAATCAAATATATTTTCTTGATCCTTTTATCAGTAAATTTTTATATCACCATAAAACTCAACTAATTGCCCGAACCATTTTGCAAATTACATAACTGATTTTTTAAATGATAAATATGTCATTTAAGAGAATTACAATCAGTTTTGGTTACATATTTTTTCTGAAGTGAATATGTTAAATAGTATTTGACAAGGTTGATAAAGGAAAGTAAATTTTTTTATTGTGGCACATTTTTTGCTTTTGCTGCAGATAATATTTAGAATTGCAACTAATTATAAATCCATTTTAAATTTATTTTGCAATAGATCCACCAATATAGAATAAATACTCGTACTTGTTCCGAATACAAAGTTTTTAGTCCTAGTGCGACTAAAAATGTCCCTTCTGTGGTGATTACATTGTTTTGATCATAAAGCTTTTATAACTATTTTCAGGTCAAAACCATTGATTTATATTGATTATTAATTTGTAGTGGAACCTAATATCCTGGAAAAGTTTTAAAAGAATAATTTCTCTAGCAGTTAGCAAAATTCATAGGTTGTTGTCGTTTCTTAACATTCTTGGTATCAGTCATTTATTTATAATATTTAATTTGTTGAGTTTGGTTTGGTTTGATTCAATCTTATTAAATAATTTGACAAAAAATGTTGATTGAAATTTTATATGTATGGGCTACTTACTAATTTATACATTAGACATCTGAATAGTCAATCACCTTTTTTAAGATCTCATAATGTTTCTTTTAGTGTTAAGAGTATATCAACACGTTGTCAAGAATTGTTAGGCATATATTCCTAAAACACTATTCTAATACAACATTCATTATTATATAAAAATTTAGTGGTGTATTTAAGACTATATCAGCGTCTTTTTGAACTCGCAAATCTCATTATCTATATAATTACCAGCTTCATCAATCCTTCTCTTTACTTTTGATTTGTTGGTGACCATTTAATAATCAAATATAGAAGGTTAGTCCGTTTTTCTAAGTATATCAAAGATATAAATTCTTTTTACTAGATATGCGTCTTTCTCTGCGATTGCATTCAGCTCTCGGTAAATCAAAAAATTTTAAACTTTTTGGAAGTTTAGGAAAATATTACAGCATTGAATGTCCACACAATTTTTAATTTTGAATATCGTTATTTAGCATCTCTTGATTACGTTTATCCATAATTTGTTTTTTATGATAGGAAATTCTCTAGAAATCATTTTAGGTATGCTGTTACTATTATCGATTCTACATTACGTTGAGGTTGTAGTACTCTTATTTCTTAAACAATAAACTTAAAAAGAGTGTCTTCTTTTTTTTCTAGTGCTTGTCGATTCAATTTTAATATTAATTCATGCTGTTATTTTTTTTAAGCCATAAACTCCAATGACGCAATCTTAAAGATTTTCCAAAAAGTAAAGTTTTTCGAATTCAATATTTTTTATCTTCATGTGTCCTATCAATTAGTTTGCAGTGTATTTTCTTGTACTGTCATCAATTTTTCACATATTAAATATAATGTTGCAATATTAAATTTTATTATCAGTTTCTCCCTAATAATACATGACTGTGAGGAGGTGTTAATTATTCTTTTTTTATTTACACCGCAAATTAATATTATTAAAGTAACAAAGAAAAGATTTTAGCATTATAAGGATTCATATTTAAAATAAATTGCATAACTTCTATCATACATATATTTTCAACAATTTCTGCATTTTGTATTATGAATTCAGTTTTTCAAGAAAGATATTAACATTTATAAATGACACTGGTTTTCACAAAAGTAAATTCTACAGAATTTTTTTTGGCAACTCATAAAAAATTGATTTTTTAACGTCTTTTACTCCAAGAAACAGGCATTATTGAAAAAAGGTTCCCTTTTTGTCTAGTTATGGCTTATCCCGGGAAAAATGTTTTCACCTTTTTTAAGAAAATAAGAAATTTTATCTGAGAAAAGTGAGCATTCCTAACGTCTCCAAATCAACTCTAAAGGATCCGACTGAATTTTTTACTTGTAAAATCCTTTGAAAGTTCATTTTAATCTTAAATTTTGAAAATTGGGTCCGATAAATATAACATAAGTTTCACAGCCTATTCATTCTGTAATACACACTTTTTTCTGTACAAACGCAATCTTTTTTTATCGATAACTCCACTTCACTCTCAACAATATGGTTTAATTAACCCCACATATTACTGTTAAAGCTATTAAGTCACTTCATGATATAGCTAATACAACAATAATAGCACTATTCTACTATCTATTGACTAATCTATATAAGATAGATTCTGGAAGATTATGCAGCAAATTCTACGATTAAGGTAGTAACACATTATAAAATACTTCCTAAATTATTCAACCACCTAAGAAATATTTAAACAAATGTTATTACCTTGGTAATGTCGCAATACGATTGTCTGTATTACAATTCTTGTCTTTAAGAATAAATTACTTTTTAAAATACAGGCCAAATATTTACAAATAGATATTTTATTCGTGCAACTATAATTAACACCCAAGACTTTTTAATAAGTTATTATTTGTTATTAACCAATTTAGTTTTATAATGGATTTTGTAATTTTTCTGAAAATGCTACTATTTTAAAAAATTGTATAAAAATCTTGTCTTTGCTAGTAAAACTTAAGTCATTTTGTGTCATGTTATCTATTATTTATTTAATTCATTTTTTTGTAACAATACATTAAAATTATCATTAAACAGCAATATTTGAGTTCTGTTTTACTAAAAAATTTAAAGCGATTAAAAATGAAACAATTCTGTGTATTAAGCAATGTGTTGCATTATGTTTCAAGCTCACCCAATGAATCACATCTAAAAATAAATATGTAAAAGAAGCTAGTTTTTACTCATGTCTTTTAAAATCTAGTTATTAATATTTCAAATATTAATATTTGATCATAATTTATAATTAACTTATTAAATATTGTTATTTAATGTTCAAACATGAATTATGAGTTAAATCTAACTTTACACACTTTGTCACTATCAGGTATATACTTTAGGGATAGATCCGCTTATATTGGTAAATGCTTATGCAATTATTAAACATTAATATTTATAGATAAGTTTACACATCATAACATTATTCTTATTAAATATAACAAACAACAGTGCTGTAAAAGATGGCTTATCGCTTTAGACTATTGCATTTGAACCGCTAGATTTCCAGCTCGAGATCCGTTGGAGTTCCCTGTTATGGGTCTTCTTTATCCCTTAATCAAAAGTCGACATTAATATCTTTGTAATATACATCTTTTTTGAAATAATTACAAGTTATGAAGGTAGTAGAACAAGCTTGGTGTTAGGCTGATATACTGTGCGGATGCATAATATATACAGGAACAAATTTCTATCTCATCGAGGTGATACTTTGAGGTAATGTCACACAAAAAAATATGCAATATGACATTATTCAAACCCATAACAAAGACAATTAGTGAGTCTAACTCTTACAATATCATAGAATGATAATCTGGTAAATGATGGGTTAAATTAGGATAATCAACTTAGCTGCGATACCAAAGAGTTAAATAATATAAACCTGATAAAGTTATACTCTAGGGCCTAATAAGTTATGTTGGGGTCTTTACCTTGCAACTATAAATAAATTTGATAGTATGTACATCTCAATTATATAATAGCAGGACATTGTTTGTAACTAAATGTCTATTTATGAATTATAGATCATACTTGCAGTGAATTGAGTAATTATTACAAAGTAAAATCATATAAATGTACATCATTAGTCCAAAAAAAAATCATTTAAGATAATATTCCTTATGGTATAGATAATATATAAATGTGGTATTAATTTACCACACAAAATAAAATTAGGAGAATTATACGCAAACTAAAAAAGGGATGAAAACTGGAATTGCTTGTGTTGTAAGGGTGAAAACGTGTAAATTTATATACATTCTCAAACCTAAAAACCACTAATTAGTTTTTAAATGCACATTTTTCAACACACTTTGATTAGTAATGTTTTCTATGTTTAAGTAGATTAATTATATTAATATCAAAATCAACCGAATAAATTTTATTACATTCAGTATAATCAGTTTTTTAAAAATATTTCTCCAATTCTTTCATTATTGACTAAAGACATTTAAGGTGTAATCAGTGTTCATGAGTATATCTTGTAAAAATTTGTTTCTGTTTCTTTTCGACTTTTAAGAAATTGACAATCTATCTAAATAATGGATGGTTTTTTCTGTAAAATCTCGAATACACAATAATCTTGTTTCTTCCTGATCCCTACAATAGCAATAATGATTTCTTAAAATAAAATATAATCTTCATATCAAAATAGAGTCAGTTTTTGAATTCAGTAAAGAACGTTCGATAACATAACCGCATGCACAAATCCATAGATTCTTTATTGAACCCCATAAAAAATATGCAAATGAAGTTCCTATTACAAAAAATAATTCTCCAGTATATATAATATTTTTGGAATCTTCAAAAATTTAAATGTGCTTTATCAGATATCTTACAAATAAAAATATAGTAAAACACATAGACATATTATTGGAATTAATTTATTTATATGAGTACTTAATCTATAAAATATATATAATACCCATTTATTATTGCCAGTGTGGTACCATGTAATGTATGTTTTCGCAGTACAGCTTAACTTCACCTCAATGAATGCTTTAAATCTCCAGTCGCCAAAATATACATTCACAAATTATTAAATATATATTTCTACAAACCTAATAAATTTTAATTCCATAATTCCTTTTTGTTTCGTAATTAGATATAGTTTCACAAAGAAAACGACTTAGATATAAAATATTAATTTTTGTGTACTTAAGCGCGGAACTGTTAAACTTGCGCAAGAATTTTCAAAAATGGTCAAACCGATGAATAATTATAGGATTTCAAAAACTATGTTCTGATAAGGAAAAACTTCTTAAATATTTATCTGAGAATAGTATTTTGAAAATTTTAAGGAAATCCGCACTTTATGCATAATAGGAGATGTTCATCTTCAATGCAACAGAACGTACAAAAATGATAAAAAATATGGTTGTGAAATAACAAATATTGCAGAAAAATTATTTCAGTCAGAAATAATTACATAATTTTATCTTTAAATTTGAAAATCAAAGTAATAAAGGTTTCATAAACATGCATTAATGGTAAACTAGGAAATTATGCTTCTTATATATTATATTGTACACAAATGCCCTTACAAAATCTATAATGAATGACCTAAAAATACCTGTCGCCACAATTCTTGAATAAGTAAAGAATTTAAACTTATGTGCCTTGATATTTTGTTAATAGATTCTAAACCAATGGGAGGTATTTATTACTTCAAAACACTACCAAAATATGATAGGTCCATGAAAAATTGTCGAAATAGAGGAGAGAAAATTTGGAAAACGCAAGTTTAACAGTGGCGGAAGTGTTAGGACATTGAGTGTTTAGAGGTATTAAACGAGGAACACCAAACATGTTTTTTGTTTCCGCTGAAAAGAGGGATCATGAAACAACGATTCCAATAATTCAGCAATATATCTTCCCATGTAATTTTGAGTGCACTGGACGTTCTGATAATTTTTTTAGGCACAACAATTATTACTGATGCTGCCAGATTATATTTAATTCCACCTACTCGTAGTTGTTCACATAGGGTTATGAACCATAGTACAGCCCTACGTGGCAAAAGAGAGTTTACATACAAATACAACAGAATCGTACCGGCACTATCTATTGATGTCATTACCGAGTAATGGCACTCAAGAATATATATATACCAAGGGCGATATATTCGGATTTTGAATTATACACACGTGTAAATAGATATTTTATTGAATATATATTTTAGAAAAAATACCTTTCACAAACTAGTGACGTTTTTTGGCGATTATTGTACAGTTGACGAGAATTTATGGTTAGCTTTATCAATCTTTAGTACATAAAACCTTTTAGAATGAAAAATATAACTGTAAAATAATTACTACAAAACTAATCAGCAACATGTTAATGTGATTTTATTTATATAATTTATTTATATAAAAACCGACAATTTTAACCTTCTGACACCCCGGATTAGTTAGTGCATTGTGATTCCAGCGTTGTCAAATAAGCACCTTGGCTGTTTTCGCGAATTCCGATTCTCGATTGTTACTCCCCTAGTCCTCTTCACATCATAATTTAATGTATATAAGTATGTAGTAACACATCTTGTCAGTGTAGGTTACGCAAGTTAGCGTATTATTCAAACTCTTCTCACGCGCGTATGAGGCAGAGGCGCACTTGTAACTGGAAATTCAATAGTGCTTCCCGGTTTTTTATTTAAAAATCATTACTTAAAAATTTTGCAAACGGCCAAAAGTTCCATGTGTTTTTAAATCTTATTGTTACATAATATATTTAATATCTTTAGTACTAAGTATCATCAAAAAAATTTAAATAATGAACATTTAAGCTCACCCCGACGAACTGCTAAAACAAATGATAGATTGAACAATTATTTCAGACAAATTTTTTGACATCTATTTCAAAGGCATAATGTAACATTACAACCGCCTCTAAAAATTTTATCTTTCACTTTATATCCTCTACGACATTAATTTCATCTAATAAAAAATACTTTTATTTTTCAATTCTCATAATGTAACTTATAGTTTGGAGTATAAGATTTTGCGCCTATGCTTATGTTTTACCTATCATAAATTTTTTGCGTATGTAGAATTATTATGGTGGAAGTTTTGACATAACTTGTTTGTCAAATTACGTGAAAAGATACTTTCGCTCTATTATTTTTAAAAAGTTCCTAAAGCAAAAAAATTATCAATAAACAAGGCAGGTATATAATAAGCGTTAAGTATACAAATATGAAAATATTTTTTTAATATAATAGAGATTATTTTAAACATTATATATTGATTAGTTGTTACTCAGGGTTGCAATATTAGTTGTAGTGTATTCTCTGTAAAAATTTTATAAACATTGCTCAAACAAAAATAGAGTGAATTTTATAATAGTGAAATATAATATATATCGTTCATAATGTGTCAATAGTGGTAAAATATATGGTGATTCTGATGACGGATACTGTATCCCTATGGGTTAAATACTAAGTTTTTATCATCACTAAGATCAACTTTTCTTTTTTTAAACCAAATATATATAAAAGAAAATATAACTATTAATAAAAGTATTATAACAGCCAAAATCCATATTAAATGCAATTTGTTAAACTGTGTTGATTTATGCACTTTTATATGATCAGAATATCGAGAATCCGTTAACATATAACCTTTTAGCCATGATGGAACATTTATCTACAAAATAAATATTAATAAGACTATATAATATAAATTCTATACCATATATTTGTATTTTATCCCAAATTTACGCGACAGAAGTTGAACGGTAGAAATATAATAATTAACCAGAAGACATTCTGGCCAGGTCTCCCTGGTACATTAATATATTAATTATTAATATCGAATGCTTAAACTTACAATTCACCTATATGAATTACATGATTTGAATTTATAAATTGAACTCCACAATATCTATCGACTTCTTGTGGCACCATTGCCGCACTATACGTTTTTCTTGCTAATGTAGGTATATTAAGGTGTACCTATAAACACATTATAGAAGAAAAAAATAAACAATAAAATATCAGACATACCATAAATTCTATAGATTTGTCTTCAAAGAAAGTTTGAGTGCCTTTATAATTGTAGTGATAGCCTTGCGAGCTTAGTGAACTATCGTATTCATTAAGGTAGCTACTGATTACGTCTCTACATTTTGTACCATTGTATCCTCCTGAGGTATTAGGACTACCTTGATAATTAGTAGCCTCATCAATGTTTTGATGTATTCTAGGAATATTGTTTGTATTACCAGGTGGCGTCGGTCTAGTCGGGTAGCAAGGACCATCTCCTTTAATACGATCATTAATTTCATCTTCATACTAAATAAAACTTTTTTAGTGTATATGAAAATGACAAGGATAATCAAGCCAGTATCTACCAAAACTGTGTAGTGCCATAAAAAGTGATTTACTTATAGATAACAACTTCATATTGATTATATTTTTATCTCCAATTTATTCCATAATAACAATACATCCACACTAAGCCTTAGAAAAAAATATCACCATACCCCTGGCTAGATTACTAGGGAAAAACTACGAATGAATACTGACCTCTTATATATAATGTAAAAATATAATGAAAGTAAATATTGTTGGTTTAGAAATTATTGAGCAAAATTGTATTGAAAAAGTGAACTATCTATTTATTAAAGTTTATATCTATAATCGTTAATAATAATTATTGTAATTATGGTGAAACGAAGAATGGATAATTTTTATTATTTTCGTGTATTCTTAAGTTAATCTAGTAAACGACTTCAGGTCGAATTCTTCAGTCAATTAACTAGAAAAATACGACCTATAGTACAATCATTTTATTTATCATAACATATACACAAAAAATTAATTTCTTAGTAATAATAACTTTACTTTTAAAGGATTTAAATGAACTTATCAGACCCTTGTAGTTATGACTAAAAAAATAAAATCCTATATAAAAATTAATATAATAGAATTTCATAAAGTAAAAACGTGTAATTATATTTGATTAAAAAATTTACCGCCTGTAAAATATCATAAGAATGTCATATGGTTTTTATGGCAAAGACTTAGAATATGCATTTTGTAAGTAAAAGAAATTATGTAAATAATGATTATACATATGTTTTAAACCACCCATAAGACATCGGGTATTTTTACAGAAACTGTTTTTAATATTATAGAGTATCTAGGAACTACGTATTATTTTAGTTCCATATTTTTGGCAACATGGAACATTCCCAAACATAAACGTAATATACATAAAATAATAAAATACTTTAATTATAAGCCAGAAAACAATTTTTGCAGGGTTATATCTGGAAATAGTAGATGAATAAACATAATTTTTATTACTACCATGTGATATAACATATTTATAGGATTCCAAATTCGGAAATTTCTGTTTTACATTATAACTCACATACAGGCGGTGATTATCGGTTGATATATGTCCAGTTATTTTTCCTAACTGTATGGACATTAATTTGTGAAACTTTGATAGTGAAAAAATGTTACGTTGTCTTTGTCTGCATCCAAGCACGCATAAATTCCTTTTTCTTTGGGTGTAATTTTTTTAGCAAAACGTCTCCCTGGTATTCTTGAGTAATCTTGAAATCGTTTATTCAGATCTTTAATAGAACGATCAATCAAACTTTTAAATTTAGACCTTTTGAAATATAATAATTAAAATATGATATATATTATAGGAGTACAAGATTTGTTTAGAAATTAAGATAGTGTTTTTATTACTTATGAAATAATTTGTTTCTTTGAGCTTATAAACTTAAGTAAAATCTTGCTTATAATACGAATATTACTTTCAAATATATTTAAATCTTAACTATTAGTACAAAGTAAATCAAAAATATGCAAAGAGCAAAGCTAATCAACATTACGGATATTGCTATCTTAATAATACGAATTTCGTTCAAAATGGTAATACATTTAATGTAATTAGGAATCTGAAATAAATGTAACGAAAGCTAGGTTCCATAACTAAATTTAAAGGTAATTATGCTTTTTCCATTATATAAACTTTGTATTAAATTGATTTTACTTATCTGGATGAATATTAAGTTTGAAATATAATTCCAAAACCAAGTGCCAAACACCAATAAATCCAGTAACATATAATTCATTTTTGTTATAGACACCATAGAAATAATATTACTGACATTGAAATTAATGAAACACATTAGGATCAAATATGTTAAATAGACACACTCTGAACATTAGGTAGAAACTACGTGTTAATATAAAAAGCGTGACCATTATGTTACAAAATCTTATATACTTATATTACACAATTTTATCTACTTATATACACACATTGTATTCATTTTTGCGTTACATAAAATGAATTTACATAATACGCTAAAAAGATAAACAGTAAAAAAACCTATAAGCAAAATACGGCATTTTTTGTAACCCAAATACTATTCTAATTAAATTGTTGTATTTCCTTTAAATAAACAAATTTGATATTACATCAGAGCTGTGCTAGAATATATTTCCAAGTAAACTCCTGATATTATTTTTTATGGGTAAAACGATAGAATCCGTAAAACATAATACAACTAGGTGACATTAGTATTACGAAATAATGACCATTTAAATAGAAATTACACAATAAGCTATTTATAATGAATCAAAGTTTGTAAATTAGTTTAATAATTATGAAATAGGCGCTAATATTTTACATTTGAATCATGAATGACACACAAAGTCTCTTATTTTATCAATTATCTGTTAGATACTTATTAACTTTGTTCATTATACACTTTATAGGAAAATTTTATGTTATGTTCAAACGAATTCAGACAAACGTAATTGAGATTGATTATTTGTGAAAGGCACACAATACAATATAACACACAGAGTATTTATGTAAAATGGTCCAGTGAAGTATATTTTACATTAAATTAGAATATTTTTGTCTTCTAAATAAGTATAACTCTCTTTAATTCAATAATTTTTTTTTACGTAATTATATAAACTATATAATTATAATATGCCACAAATGTAGCATTCCTTTTTTAATATATAAAAATAATTAGTTTGTTCTCTTTCTTGCATATATAATTAAGCTTTAGATGTTTTGAATATTTTTATATTTACATGATCAACCTTAAAGTTAGCAATTAGATAATCCATTAATATTAAGACAAAGTGAAACAAGGTTATAATCGTTTGGATCTGAAACAACTTTGGATACATATAAACCACAAACTCTAATACGAAAATTAAATTCTTCGTGCATTTAAAAACAGAAAATTAATATATTGATTTATTTGCCTATATATTTTAAATTTCATGGATTAAGTTACTTATAAAAAAATTATATTAATTTTATTACCAATAGTATGGGGATATATCCAATAATTGTGCGTTGTGTACTACAATATAGGTGCAAAAATGATTAATATCAAATAAAAATATTTAAAAATAGAAAAATCATTACACATAATATAAATATCTAATTATGAAATGAGGTAATATTAAAGGGACGTTTTTTTCGCTGCTACTTCAACAACTGCATTGGAATCAACATTTCATCAACAGGCGTATTCAAATTGGTTTTTTATTTTCGAAATTGTTATCGTTTTATAAAATATGCATATATACATATATGGTTTATTTTGTCCAATATATGCATATTTTGATAAAAAATTAAGCATTCCTTTTAAAAACTAGTTAACTGGAGAAAATAGGTTGGTCACATAATTATTTTTACAAATAATTTGTATTATAATTTCTTACAACACAATCAATACGATCACAAAGTAATTTAAGATCAAATGTTTATATTTTTTTTAAGTTCGTTTAAAAGATAAATTATAAGATATGGAAAATTTATACATATAATAGATTTTAAATGATTACTACATCGTATTATAGGGGAAATATTAAAGTCCTTGAAATTACCACATTTAATATTATTACAAAAAACAGATATTAGATACATAAATTTTAAAACACTTAGTTTAATTATAATAGTAATAACTTGTGTTTTTAATCCAGAAAACATAGTTTCCAGATGTATTAAGAAGTAAAAACTATTAATAACAACGTATCATAATAAAGCGGACAGGTGGCTTTGTGGTATAGCCTAGTGCTCACCGACAGCTTTATCGCACGTCATAGTCCTATTGTCGATTATTATTTCCAGTTATTGGTACCTCTTAAGAAAACGACAGTAGGGAATACTATGGTTATTGCATGTTTTATGGAAACGATTATAGATCATGTTATTATTGGAAGGGGAAATCGTGTGCTTGTACAATAGAGCACTAGAAAAAATGTCTGCTTCCATTGAAGTAATATCCATAAAGCTAACATCTGAGAAACGGGAATTATATAGGTGTTGGTCATTTAACAAAAGAAAGTTCAGTGGATTACACTCCTATACAGTTGCAGATTATTAAGCGAAAACATCATGTTTTGTGTAAGCTGCAATATTTAAGTTCACTGCGGCACCTACAACTTTTCATAGGGAAGGATTGACGAACTTAAAATTTTTATCCTAATAAGCTAAAACAAAGGCTTTACCTAATAAGTAAAAAACGTTCCGTATTAGTACATTGTAGAGGTAATGATGTAATAAATTATACTTTTTTCGCACACTTAGTGACAAGTAATGATACTGATTCTATAAAAAAAATTAGTTACAGGATCATTACATTAATGTAAAGAACACGTGTAATTGTATAAACAAATTTCGGTATCGGTATATCTAGTGACTCACAAAAAACAATACTTAATTGCAACAACTAACCTCCGAATTTTTTTCTGTGAATTTATTATAAAAAATTTAGCTTGCAAAATCAATTTAATAAAAATATAACTAATTTTAATTTTATAAATTTTCAGTTCAGAAAATGTCGAAACGCATGCGCAATTGATTTTCAACGTTTATTTTTTGTTATTTTTACATCCTAAAAATCAATTAAAACACTTTTTAATGTAAGTATTCGTTATTTACTTTTTTAGTAATGTTTTTTATTGTTGTATTCCATTACTTTATTAATATGCTTTCGCAGAAACATAACCATGAGAACATACGACGCAGAAGGACTGTTTTGTTATATCATAAATGACATTAAAAAGAATGCGTGGATATATCGTCAGTCGAAAGTTAATACAGGATATTCAAAATCGTAGTTAGAGATGCTGGTCACACAAAACAATGAAGCCTGTTAAAAGGAGGCGCGATATTTGCGAAGAAACGTATGATAAGTACAATAATACTGGTGTAGATGTTAGATATATCATTACCTATCAATTTTTAAAGTAATTTCATTTGATATAAACATCATAACATAATGTAGGAGAACATGTAGGACCAGTTTTTCTCCTATGACCTCAACATTTTTTACCTTCGCAGATTCTTTTGGTAGATCTAATCATAAGTTATCAGTGAGGATGATACTTAAAATAATATACAATTCGGCTATGAAAAGAAGTATTACTAGCCTAACAAGCTCGCTAGGCATATTAAAAAACACATTAGTGGATTGGTTCAATTTTATAAGAATTATATGCGAAAGGAGTTTTGAAAAAAGGGAGAAAATGGGTGGAAGTGGAAAAATCGTTGAAATAGACAAGTCACTCCTTTATCATAAGCGAAAATATCCTAAGGGTCGCTATCTTAAGGGTGACAAGTGGAAAAGGAGCTCTATTGCGGAATTCTTGTCTGATTATACTGTTCAGACGAATGAAAATGATACTCCAGGTTTTAAAAATGATTCACATTGTTAAAAATATAATTAATATTACAGTCATGGAATGTCAGACCCTTGGAGCTGGATTCTGAGCCCGAACATGAGCAGACTGTCATATGTAACAGAGAACGTTACAAGCATAGGTTGGATGGTCAATGGCTGCTTGGCTTGTGTGAATGCGACTTAACGAATTAAGGAGTAAGAAAATGCCGAGAAGTAAGAGTATTTGTCGTTAACAAGAGAGATCGTGACACCCTACTTTCAATAATAAAAAACGAGGTTTTAATCGGAACTACTATTTTCACTGATGAATGGAGAGCTTATTCTACATTATGTAGTGCTGGTTATGACCATCGAACGGTAAATCAATTTAAAGAATATTTTGCATTGGACGGGGATCATACTAATACTATAGAAAATGTGTGGAGTCAACTAAAATTGAAAATTAATTCAAATATGAAAGGGACCACCGATGAATTTCTTGAATCACATTTAAAAGAATTCTGGCTGCGCTCCATGAAAAGAAATCCAATGGAACTTTTTGACGAAATTTTGGAGCGGATTTCTGTATTATATCCGTTGAAATAGATCATTAATGTTTTTATTAAAAAATTATTTATTCTTTTAGCTTTAAAAAAATTTTCAAACTTTTTTTAGCTGCATTCATATGAAAAGTATTTTTACTATTAACTCCTCCGATGACGTTTTCATTCAAGTATAATATCTGTTACTTATTCCATTCCGGGGTTGGTACTTAGATATACATACAAAAATTATTTTATAGTAATTATACTAATGTTATAGGTAGACGTAAATTATAACTGTGTAGTTCGAGTATTGTGAGATAAAAATTGATTCTACTCACGTTCCGAAAAGAGAACCTTCATCGGGAATGATTTCATAAAATCGGTGACTTTGGTTACGAAAATTTGTTTTGTTTTGTCTTTAATGTTATATCGCTTTATGAAATAATTTTTTGTGCAATTATTTCAAAGACATCATTAGTTTTTTTAGCGCTTCCATATGGAAAAAAATAATGAAATCATCGACTTCGTAAAATAAGATGTTTTTGTAAATCTTGTTAAATCATATAGATATAATATACTAATGTTAACCTTGATGAAAAATAGCTAAAGAATATGTCACATAATCAAACTTACAACCTTCATAAACAGTCTAAAAAAGAAAAACATTAAATTTTAACATAAATACTTTAATGTATATAAAGGATCTGTTAATAAGAAGGTGTATTAGCAGTAATAACACATGATATACAATATGATACCTTATTCCCATAACTTACAGCATCATAATTTAAAAAAAAATAAAAATCACTAAAATAAATGGTGAGCTATCAAAAAATGTTATAATAATATATAAATGTTTTTTTTTGAGAAATAAAAATCATAATAAGCGTAAACATTAGATACAAATAAAAAATGTATATTAATTTACGTACAAAATATATTTAATGTGAATATATAATAAAAAGTGTTTTATTAGATGTTTGGGATGAAAAAATAGCACCAAATAAAAGATGAAATCGATCGCGCATGCGATTCGACATTGTCCGAATTGAAAATTTATAAAATTATAATTAGTTATATTTTTATGAAATTGATTTTGCGAGGTAAATTTTTTATAATCTATTCACAGAAAAAAATTCGGAGGTTAGTTGTTGCAAATAAGTATTGTTTTTTGTGAGTCACCAACTATGCCGATTTCTCAATATTATAAAATTCAAGAGAAAAAATTTAATAGCATATTAATAATTTTTGGTCCTACAAAAAACCGTATTTTAATCATTTATTATTATTACATGTATGTAAATTTTTCAAGTATATATAATTTATAAATTATATTAAATATGAGAGATTTTTTTTAAATGTTAAATTTCATTTTAAAATAAAACTTTTCTCTATTTCAGTGATCCATTATCCGTTTTTAACTTACAACAAAGTGTATGTAGGATTTTAGCTTAAACAAAAAAGAAATTAGCCTAAAACCACACAGCATGAGTTTTTAATTATTGAGTTCCAGTGACTATAGTGAAAGTAAAAACAAAGTGTTACAGTTAGAGTAATGAAAAAAGATTAATAAACAAATGACTGCTAGTTAATATCCTATTATTGTTAACTCATAATTTAATTTCTGCACACCGATTCTACTCTAACAGAAGTACTATACCATAGGCTACGATGATATAAATTTGCACATCGTCTCAATCAGAGCATAAACTCATATTTAAACTATATGATTAAAAAGTAAATTATCCGCATTACATATAAATTGTAAATTTTAAAGAATTTCTAGATTGGACTTGAGATAGTAGAGTCAAAAAGGGTGTTACGTTTATCCACTTAAACTACCTGACAAAAGATCTCTAAAACTTAATCTGATCATAATTATTCAAGATTTAACCAAAAAAACTAAATTTATACATAAATTTGACCTTGTGAAATACTACAAATTTTACAGGTAGAAGAAGCAGATTATTATTGTCGTGTCTGTGAATTGCCACGACATGGCATGCCAAGCGGATGTAGGAGCAAATTCTGTAAATAATCTCTCCCAAAGAAAATTTTAATGCAGCTTTGCTGACACCAGCAAGCTACTGAAAAGGTAGTACGAATGATTTGGCAAGCTAAATTATTGCGAAGAAACGTTAGGCTACGCCTATAGACTTTGAGACCGCGCTCCTATAAAAATCATCGTTGCGGATGATTAAATTTTAGGTGTTTTCAACTTCTGAATTAGGCAACCCTTATTCTATATATACCAAATAACTTTTTTAGTAATTTTCACTTTTTGCTTATTTTAAAATCGATTGGTTTTCTTCTGTAAGCGAATAAAACAATTGTTTCTATGATATTCCAAAGTTAGAATATTAAAAGGTAACAAACGCTTGTAAAATGATTTCGGAATTTAAAGAAAACACCAGGCAATCATTATCACAGAAAGAATTAACGTATAAAATATACATATATATATATATATATATATATATAAAGATTATGGAGTATAAAAAAAGTTAGACAGCACAAAAACGAGTCTTTCTAATATGTATCTTAGAGTTGAAATATAAAGTTACTTCACACAGTATTATTGTATATCGCTTTTTTTCTTTTATAAAATATTGTGACAATTAGATATTTAATGGTAAAATAAATAGTTTAATCATCAGATCAAACTCATCAAGTTTTCAAAAGTAACTTTACAAATATAAATAATTACTCAAGCCTTTCGTATTCAAAAAGAAATATTGCTTCTATATGAATATCTTTTATATCCAAATTCCGCCATTTCTCTGATGAAAATAGACAAAGAATCGTACGATTAACAAAATCACTCAGATTATTATTTTTTAAAAATTCAACATTTTGTGAAGCTATTAATTACTGAAATCATTATTTGAAACAAAATTTACATCATACCTAAGCATTCAAGTTCCTGAACAATATCATTGTTTTCTTGAATATCTTTTTCATATTCATTAAAAGAATATATGAACGGAGTATAACCATATCTATTGAAATCGAATATGAAACCATACTATTTTTAACGTTAAATGGATCAAATAAGTTGCATTATTACTTTTAAATTATCACCAGTTGCTGTATGAATTTTGTAAAAACATAGTAATAAAATCACACAAAATTTCATTTTTAACATTTCAACAACAATAGTAACTATTCGAATAAATATCTAATCAGTTTACTTATAATGAAACCACTCCTAGATCAAATAACTAACGGCATATTAATTACCAGATTAATCAAATAGTACTAATTGGTCTTTTTGATTAAAGTTTGTGTAAGTTCACATTTTCTTATGAGTTAAAATCATTTATATGGCGTTTTACAGATAGATATTTTTTAAGTATTATCCAATACTACTGTTATTGCAATTTAATATCTGAGCATTCCAAGTTATTATTTATGAACTAGCACAAATCGTAAAATAACTACTTAATAAAAGGTTGGTATTATAATACAATAAAATCAGACTACACGTTAAAAATAGTGTAATGAAAAATTACAAAATTACGAACAAAGTTTTCGTAAGCTCATTTAATTATTTTGGTCTCTTAAAAGTAGAAAATTAGTGGAACTCTTAGAATTAAGCAATAAGGTACATTCGATTGAATTATTATTAGTCTGCGATATATCAAAAATATTGGAGACCCGTTTTATTTAGTTTGAGAGTTCCATAATCACAACAGTCAAATTACTTTGGAAACAGAAAGCCATAAAATAACTTCTAGTACTAATTGCTATTATATTTTAAAAAATGAAGAAAAAAATAATCTAAATTCCATTTATAAGATTATGCATCTTTTTAACTACTCCGCAAAGAATAACGGTAATAAATCTTCGTGTTTTAATTTTTGATATTAGAATTCGGTAGAGTTTATCATTTTTGACTTTTCACGAAATCATTCCTAATGTTATTTTCTTTCTATTTGTTATTATTTTTAAATCAGATTGCATTAAACACCAAATTACATGTCTTTTCCATATAAATTTAATGGTAAGTATAAAAATAATATATTTTCAGTTTAATTAATTTTGTTGATCAAATGTAATTAGTGTCATTAAAATAAATCCGTTTAATTGGTAAAAAAATATAAAATCACCTTTTTTATGGATAATACATAGTCTACGGAGCAATAAAAATGACACGCTTTGAAATTATTTGTAGTATATAATTTATGGACTACATTATATGGGTAATGGTATAGTGTCGGGCTCCAAAAATTCTCCTATTAAATGCACTTCTTTCTCTCCGATTTCACTACGATAATTGTTTACATAAAAATCTAATATGGAATGTTATAAAATTATTATATATTATTCATATTTAATTTTCATCAATAATGCCACATCAGTAATATTCGAACCACTATAATCCCTTTGTTTGACCTTTTTTATTCTATATTTCGTTATTAAGGATTGTATTACGAATAATTTTCTCAGTTATGCAACTTTGAAAATTTTTTATGACTGCATGTTGTGATAACTGAGCAAAAAATAGCTTATAATTAATAGCTGCGCTGATTCATTTTCGCAGCAATGGAGCTCGAAAGAATAAGAGGCGATTATCATTTCTTTATGCTTATACATGATTATGAAAAACTTTTCACCTACATGATTAAAAATAGACTACTCAGAAACGTACCTTCGCGGTGTCCTAAGTGTAGAAAGTTCAACACTTTCAAATTAGCTAGAAGAATTTGTCACCTGAGGAAATAAATAAGATCACAGAATGCATACGATCGGAATGACATAGATCATCAAAACACATATGTTTCCAAAAAGTTTATATTATAAATTAAGAACGTTTATGACTTTTAATTAAGCACCTCATGCAGAACCAAGATGTCACCTATAAAAGAAACTTTCTTTTGCAATAATAGTGAAAATGCAAGATCGTCACAAAATCTTGTTTTAGTTACAAGGTTAAACCCCTGGCGCAGCTTATTGGGGTGTGAAGTCCAAGTTTGTCAGACTTGCTTCATTAAACGCTGTAGGCACCGCAGCGGAGTTTTTTCCATCATATCCAAACCACAAGACTTCACACATCAGCTCCGACTTATTATTCTGCTGTAGTGTGGGAATTTAATCCACTAAACATCCTCGTTTTAGGGCGACCACCACCCCTACCCTATCCATCTATTAGACGTTGGCCCTATGGGAACCAGCTCAACAGAGGCAGGAATTTACTATCGTACCCTAGTGCATCAGCACTCGATTTCGCCCTCCCATCAGGCTTCCGCCCACTACCAGCATATACTATAATTTTGTATAGAAACATACAATTACCATAGTGTTCCTACTAACTTTGGATTAAGGGATACGATAGACCGGAAACAGTGGGCAGCACTGAGATTCGAACTCATGACCTTTGGGTCATGAGTTGTAAGCCTATACCACTAAGCATTATGTCCGCTATCGTCACAAAATCTAACATTAAAAAAGGTGATGAAGGTGATATATTACTGGTCTATGGATGCTACTTAATAAACATTGTGTCAATGGTGAACATCACAAAATACGGGCTTGTATTGGGTACAAAAGATAAGAGGAGTTATCAGTAATGCATTCGAAGGGAGAAAGAAATTCAGCGGCCAAGCATATGCAATAGAAATTGATGAGAGCCTACTCCATGGTCAAAGAAAATATAATAGGTGTAGGTATCTCAAGGGTGATAAGTGGAAGACGCCCTATCATAAAGAATTCCTTCCTGAAGCTAATGTTAATCCTATGGTAAACGATGGTAAGTGTATTAAAATGTTCAATGAAAATTTTACATTTTAATTTATATCTAGAATTATCAAGCGGAAGTATTTACGAGCCAAGTTTTGATAACAGTTCTGATTATGCAATAATCAATGGCATTTGTATTTGTTTTTTTCTTAAATTTAACTATAGATGAGAGTAATAGCAACAAAAGAAGAGAGCGTTATGGAAACTGAGTTGATGGACCATGGATTTTTGGAATTTGCCTGTGTAAAATAAGTAATGATGGGACTCGAAAAATGATTGATGTTCGCTATTTTCACATAGACAAAATGAGCAAAGAGACACTAATTCCGATTATTTTAAATGAAGTAATTCCTGGCTCAATAATATACAGTGATGACTGGACTGCTTACAGAAAATTATCGGAATAAGGGTTCGATCATTGTGTTG